>NC_141148.1:25516041-25628541 GCF_053477565.2 Lygodium microphyllum
GTATATGTAGTGTGATATCTTACATGCATGCGTAATTGAACTATTAACATTGTGATAATATTATCAAAGATAATCACATAAGATTAATCTAGTGATATAAATAAGTTGAGAGAGAACTACTAATTCATTTTGAGAGAGAGAGAGAGAGAGAGAGAGAGAGAGAGAGAGAGAGAGAGAGAGAGAGAGAGAGAGAGAGAGAGAGAGAGAGAGAGAGAGAGAGAGAGAGAGAGAGAGAGAGAGAGAGAGAGAGAATCAGTTGTGGTTCTGATGAGGAGGAGGAGAGTAAGATGTGGTGGTGTAGTGGCACTAGTGGTGGTAATATTATTGAAGGGGAGTGAGATGTCAGTGGTTGATCCCTAACATATGAGGAGAGAGAGAGGAGAATTGGTTGTGGCTTTAATGAGGAGGAGGAGAGTAAGATGTGGTGGCAGCGGTGCTAGTGGTGGTGGTGGTGGCAGCAATGGAGGAGTAGCACTGGTGCTTGATATATGCCCAAAAGAAAAAGAGGACCAAGTGGACTATGTGGAATAAAACTTGAGGTTGCCAAAAAAGCCTCGCTCCAAAAGCTCACTTCTCGCATGCACTCATTACTTGGCCATGTAGTCAAAGTATGTCTCACTGTAGAAAAATCTTATGTGGGATTTGGTTCCTTTGCCTTGTAGAAAATGTGCTTTGCCATACAAGTAGGTATACAAGTTGAAGAGTACCCCTGGATGCTCCAAGCTAGCCTATAAGGCTAGATTGGTTGTTAAGGGCTTTAAGTAAGAGCATGGTGTTGACTTCAATGAAGTCTTCTCTCCTATCATCAAGATGAGTACCCTATGCTTGGTTTTGGCTTTGGTTGCACAACATGATTAGAATCTCTCTCATATGGATGTTAAAACAACTTTCTTACATGGGGACTTGCATGATGAGATTTATATGCAATAGTCTAAGGGCTTTGAGAAAAAAGGCAAGAAACACCTAGTGTGCAATTTGAGAAACAACCTTTATGGCCTTATATAGGTACCTAGGGAATGATACCACAAGTTTTATGCTTTCATGCATTCATAGCGATATAACCATACTGATATGGATCCATGTTTATATAGGAAGAAGGCTTGTGATGGTAGCCTTAGGATTTTGGTACTCTATGTGGATGATATGCTAATTATTGAAAGCACTCATGATGAGCTGGATACTCTGAAAGGTTAGCTCAAGAAGAGCTTTGAGATGAGGATATGAGAGTGGTTTGTCCTTTACCTTCTCATGTGAAGGTTAGGCATGCCAATTGTCCATAGTTTGACGAGTAGAAGGTTGAGATGGCAAAGATCCCTTATGCATTAGCAGTGGGTAGTTTGATGTATGCCATGATAACCACTCATCTTGATATATCATTCATAGTGGGAGTTGTGGCACACTATATGGCTACACTAGGATACAAGAGTCATAGGATACATACATTGACTTTGATTATGCAGGACATGCAGGCAGTAGGAACTGCACCTCTGGCTATATGTTCACCTTTGCTGGAGGTGCTATTTCTTGGATGTCAAAGGTGTAGAAAAGCATGGCCATCTCTACTATAGAGGTAGAGTATGTTGCAACCACTAAGACTTGTAACGAGGCTCTTTGGTTAGGCCACCTGGTCACAAATCTTAATATTAGTGATGTGGTCCCTACACTGCATTCAGATTCTATGAGTGTCATTCAATTGGCTAAGAATCCGATCTTTCATGTGAAGACAAAGTACATTGAGGTGTATTATCACTTCATCAGGGAATTACACTGATAATACTTGTACACTTCTGCACTACAAGTGATGGACACCCATCATTATCACATTATTTTTTATTTTTTAAGTGATATTTGAATAAGAAAAGGTGTAATGTCCCCATTACTTAGTTTATTTTAATAAACAATGTGTGTATACATTTCAAGAATTGATTTATGTTGAAAATAAAATGATAAAGATTGCACATTTGAAGATAATTGATGAGGTATTATATGCCAGTTCATGGAAGGAAGGCTTGGGAAACCCTTCTAAGACAAGCTTATTAAAACTATGTTTATAGTATAGAACAAAAAAAAGAACTAGCCTAGTAGATAGTCACTTGGCAATTAAGTGCACTTGGGTGACGACATTGCCGAGATAGGTGAGCTCTCGGGAAGCTTTTTCTATAACTAGTCCATTGCCAAGTATGCTAGGTCCAAGATGCCAAGGTCCAAGATGCTAATGACACCAATGAAGCCTTTGTAGCCCATTGCCAAGTATGCTAGGTCCAAGATGCCAAGGTCTATGCCTTGGTTGCCACCTTAGTCGTGAGCTTTGGAGTGACGCCCGCCCGGACAATGCAACATGCGATGCTCACCCATATATTTGTAAAGTTTTATCTTGATACTACAAAAAATGGAGCCCTCTCTCTGACATCATCTATGATATCATTGAAGATGTTAAAAGTAAGTGTTCTCTCTTTAGAATCAATGATATCATCAAAAACACTAAAAAGCAATTGTTTTCTCTTTCCTCCCCCCTCCCCGATTACTATATAGACAGGGGTAGAGCATCACATCAGAGAACAACCCATCAGCCGAGCCTCTCTCTCTCCACACACGTACATAGAAGCTCTTCTCAAATCCATCAAGCTTCTTCCATGGCTCTTAAGAGACATCAAGATATTGAGGGAGGTCATGCTTAGAGAGCTCCCCATTGTGAGGAAGTAGTCTCACTGTTGAGGGAACTCAACACGAAGCTGAAGCACAAGCGAAAGTTACCCCTGAATCCATTTAACTCGAAGGACCGATCAATTGCTTTTTAAGAAAGAACACATGAATTGATGAGGGATAGATCATATGCATTGCATACATTAATGAGTGTGTTAAAAATGTTTTATGGTTATAACTGCTTTTGGATTTGTGAATGATGAATTATGTCTCTTATGATTCCGTGCTTGCACAGTCGGACGAGTTATGGATTGTGGTGGTTCGAGACATTGGGGTCCTTAACCCAAAGCTCCCTAACACTCTGTAGAGTGTTGAAAAACTCACCTACGGGTGGGAATCTTATGCTCCCGAGAGGGAGGTAGGTGTTTTTGGTTTTTGATTACTCAAGCACCTGAGAAGGCAAAAGGGCCGAGTGTTAAGTGCCCTTGTTATATAGGATGGCTTCTGAGGCTCAGGGAAGCTTAGAGGGGCTTTGAGCCAGTAAATTCCTTGTTGACTGCGGATGGAAATGCAATCACATATAGCCCAATCCCAAGGGATTGGAAGGTCTTGGACAATGTCTTTATGCGAAAAGATGAATTTTGTACCACTCTGCGGAGTAATTATTGTATCTGTTATTATGAAATAAAGTATTTGATTTTCGAATTGTTTATTATGTGCTAAAGATTGAGTTTAAGAACCTAGTTTAACGGAGTAATAAAAGGACGATGTTTTTATATGTCCAAACAGCGTGGTAGTATGCTTTGCTAGTTAGAAAACTAAAGCAAACCTAATCCATGAAAGTGGGAGGCTTTGATCCTGATGACCTAACACCTATAGCTAGGTGGACCCGATAAGTCAAGTAACTTTTCAACACTAGATAGAGATGATTAAATCACGACTCTCCCAATATCAGTAGGATTACTTACCAAGTTTAACACTGTTTTAGGGAGTCAGAGCTGAGATTTTACCTTATGGGTATGGGGATCGAGTTACACTCTCCCCAATCTCTCACTCTATTTGAACCAAGTATGGTGTTAACCTCACTCCTGCCTTTGATTGATTACAAAGTGGTCTTTCTTAGGTGGGCGTTAGATTGTTGTTAGGGGTGACTTGTCCACTCTTCCCTTGTGAAGTAGAACTAAGATTCCCATGTTCAACTAAGTCTTAGGTTTTTTATGGGAAGACTGGATGGTGATGTATATGGATATGAAATTTGGTGGACTACTAAGAGGACTCCTTCGGGTATTTTGGAGGAGGCACCTCACACGTGGTATCAGAGCCAAGTTTCAAAAGAGCTTTTAGTGTAAGGTTAAGTAGTCAATGTATAAACTGAATTAATAAAATAACCACACTTGTTTGAAGAAAACTGTTATTGATTATCTTGCATACACATTGTGCCCATAGGAACTTAGTGATGAGAAAGATGCACGTTTGCGGGATATTTTTCCCATCATGTACCAAGTAGCCTTAGGTTGAATAATTTCTCATACCACGAGGCTACATTTGAGATAATGGAAATGATCTTTATTCCTCCAATTGTATTGCAATCTTATCCTAACTCATGGTACATGAGAGATTTTTGGCCAAGGAATAGGTCACATATGGGGATATATTATGGGCGTAACATCCTTCTTCATTACAAGCTATGGAGGTTTCAATGGGCTGAACAACTAAGGATAGTTAAGATATACCTTTTGTTCAATGCCTTTGTTGAATGGTTACTAGACATTGGGAATGAGCCTATACATGAAACCTTGTGGGTATATCACAAAGTGCTACAAATAGTACCACATGAGAGAGTTGTTGTACTGCTAAGAAGACCTTATTTTGCATGGGATGTTTTTACTTTTCATAAATATAAAGTCTTGTTATTATTTTCGAAGAGCTCGAGTTATGAGCTTATGATGATAGTTGAGTTGCTAATGATGAAGTACACTTTTATGCAATTGATTTTTGAGATCATGTATTCCATTGCTTGCCAGTCAAACATGTTGGAATTAAGAGAGAGCATAATGGCTATCTTAGACTCGTTTATGGAGTTGTATAAGCTTACAAAGGGCTACAATTGGAGCCCAATCTGGGAATGGGACGACCCTTACTTTTACTTAGACTCAACTCTGGATGAAGATGTGAAAGTCCATCTCAAGTTGTTGAAACAACTTGAAGAACTAAAACTAGTTCGATGTTTCTTATTTTAAGAGCAGAGGGTTAATGATACTGTGACAATTAATGGGGAGACCATGACCCTACATTGTTGGGTGTATGAATGAGTCATCCGAATTATACCTCCTGACTGTATAATAGTCCACGAGAGACATGCTCGAAATGGCTACTCTATCAGAGGATACCCTCCTTTACCCTCAGTTTATAGAGCCTTAGAGATAGATAAGAAACCCCCTTACTTTGTAAATGTACCATTACACGAAGTCCATGACTGATCTCCATTGTGTTTCTTCTTTTGATAAATAAAGATTACCTTATTTTCTAAAGTTGACTAAGGGAGAGTACATACTTTAACTCTTAGAAAATCAAATCTAGCATTTAGCTTGTGTGGTAATCAGAATCGCCAACTAGTGTGAATTGATGAAATATACAAGGAACTCCAAGAGAAGAAGTTTCTTCTCAAGCAGACACCACCACATAGGTTTAGTGGTGGAGGACCCAAGGTGGAGCAAGGTATAGAAGCTTGGATTGAGGCTATGGACAACTACTTCCTAATCGCTAAAAATACTGCTGCAAATCAATCCATGATTGCTCACCTTCGTCTTATTGGTGAAGCTAAGCTTTGGTGGAAACAGTTTTACCGAGATAAAGGGGTAACAGAAGCTTCCCAAACTTGGGAGCAAATCAAAGAAGCTGTGAAATGATGTTATCTTATCCCATCTTTTGAATCAATTAAGATGAATGAATTCTACAACTTACGACAATTAAACCTAACCTTGAAGGATACTATTCTAAGTTTGTGAGTTTGTGCAAATATGCTCCCCCAATGACACCGTCTCAATAGATTGCAAGGTTCTGCCAAGGACTAAATCCCCCTTGAATACTTGCCTTGAATCAATGAGAACAATGACTCTTGAAGATGCTCTTCTGCCAAGGAAATCGCTCTAAATGGCCAAAGGAACCGCCCAATAAACAACTATGGAAGGGGCTACCCAAATCGTGGTGTCGACATGGCCAATGCCAGAGGGAATGGTAGAGCTAATGCAATTATCCAAGGACCAAATGGGATAGGCAACATGCAACGCTACTAGCACGGAAGGACTGGACACCTAAGGGAAAATTGTCATAATTGTCCTCAAAATCCCAACCCAAAATAGGTTGGTGGAAGAGGTCGAGGGAATGGCAACAATAACTCAGGCCATGAATGTGGAAGAGTAGCTAGTGCCTGGGTAAATACCATGATTGGAGAGCCCGAGGAATGCACATTAGGTGAAGAAATTGAAAGAGGATCTATTCATGCTGCCATGGAAAGGAAAGGAGCAGACCAGCAATGTTCAGTAATTCGATCTCTAGCTACTTACGAGGGTACGTCGTTTATAATCTTGATTGATTGTGGTAGCACTCATTCCTTTCTTGCATCCAAAATAGTTAAAAGATTGCATTTAGAATCCAGGGGGACAAGGAAAATGATAGTAGAATTGGCTAGTGGGAAGGAAATCACCTCAACTGAAACTGTAGGGAAACTTCAATTTGAGTTAGAGAGCCATACAACTGAAGCAAAATTTCGAATCCTACCACTAGGATGCTACGTTGCATTATGGGAATGGATTGGCTCAAGAAGAACAAAGTTGAGGTTCTGTGTGCTGAAGAGGAAATAATCTTTCAAGACTTGGAAGGAGAAACCATAAAGGCATATGGAAAAGCTAGAAGAACTAGAGTTCAACTAGCCAAGGCAAGTCGACTCAGGAAAGGATTGAAGAAAAGTCAACCAATCTACATGATCCAATTGAATAAGATCGAAAAGACTAATGAAGGAACTCTAGCTTCCTAAATCAATGACTTTGAGGATGTCTTTTCAGAAGAGCTGACTCAACTGCCTCCAAATTGTGAGGTTGATCATGAAATAAAATTGGTTCCTGGAGCTGAACCAATATCAAAATGACCATACGAAATTTCTATTCCTGAAGCTATTGAGATGAAGAAGCAATAGAGGCAATTGATAGAGCAAGGTTTTATCTACCCAAGTAATTCATCTCGGGGAGTGCTTGTCCTCTTCTAGAAAAAGAAGGATGGAACACTTAGACTTTGCATTGACTTCAAAGGACTAAACTAGGTTATGATCAAGAACAAGTATCCCATACCTAGAATAGATGAACTTTTAGATCGCTTACATAGAGCCAAGGTTTTTCCCAAGATTGATCTACTATCAAATCTAAATCAAGGAACAAGATATCCCAAAGATTGCCTTCAACACTAGGTATGGTCATTATGAATTTTTGGTCATGCCATGCAGATTGACTAATGCCCCAGCCACATTAAACCGTCTAATGCAAGACATCTTTCGACCATATCTAGATGATTTTGTGCTAGTATTCTTTGGCAATATATTAGTGTACTCCAAATCGATAGAGGAACATGAAGGTCACTTAAAGATCGCCCGGGTAACATGCCATGAAAATTAGCTCTATGCCAATATGAGTAAATGCATATTTCTCACTGACACGATTGAATATCTTGGATACATTGTTTTCGCTAATGGAATCTCAATAGACCCTACCAAAGTAAAAGATATCCTAGAATGACCGATACCTAAGACAAAAAAAGAATTTTGAGGATTTTTGGGACTAACAAGATGGTACCAAATCTTCATCAAAGATTATTCCCTCATTGCTGCACCCTTGACAAATCTTTTGAAGAAAAATACAATAATCATTTGGATCATCGAGCATCAAGAAAGCTTTGATAAGATTAAAGAAGTTATAACCATTACACATGTACTAAAACTCCCTGACTTCAGTCAACCATTTGAGGTGATCATCACTAATGCAAGTGGACTTGCAATCGGTAGGGTGCTAGTACAAGAAGGAAGACGAGTGACCTATACTTTCAGAAAATGAAGCCTTACAAGTCCAACTATGCTACTCATGACATTGAGTTACTTGCAATAATCCATGCCTTGAAACTATGGAGACACTATCTATTGGGAAGGAAATGCACTTTAGTGACATATCATAAAAGTCTTAAGTGGATCTTCACGCAAGCTGACCTAAACATGAGGCAAAGAAGATGGATAGAGATATTGCAAAAGTTTGATTTTGAAATCAAATATTGTCTAGGGAAGGACAATGCTATTGTAGATACCTTAAACCAAAAAGCCTTTCTTAATAACATTGTCGAATTTTGAAGCTTAAGAACTGTATCCATACTTGATAACCCTATACTTGAGCTTGTACGCCAAGCTATTTCTCAGGATAAGGAATATGAAGGACTCATGGCTAAGGTACTTCAAGGAGGAAGCTCTAACAAAACATTAAGGATTATTGTACTAGCAATGGTTGTCTATATTACCATGACCACCTTTGTGTCCCAAAATGACCAGAAGTGAAGGCCAATATCTTATGGGAAGCACATGATAGCCCCATTGCAGGACATACGAGGTATGCCAAGACACTCAACGTAGTTCGTAAGAGCTATCATTGGCCAGTATTGAAAAGGGATGTTTTAAAGTATGTAACTTTGTGCTTGACTTGTCAAAGAGTCAAGGCAAAAAGGATCAATATGCTCAGAGAGTTAGAAACCTTGGACATTCCACAAATGAAATGGGAATCAACAAGTATGGACTTTGTTGTTGGATTACCTACTACTGGTGGTGGTGGATATGATTCTATCATGGTAGTGGTTGATAGATTAACAAAAGTTGCACACTTGATCCCAATCAAAACAACCTAGAAGTCATATGACATTGCTCGAGTCTTTATCAAAGAAGTATTTAGGTTACATGGATTGCCAAAGAGCATAATTAGTGACCGAGACTCTAGGTTCACCTCTAAGTTTTGGACTTGCCGATTCCAAGAAATTGGAATGCCGCTATGCTTCAGTACTGTATATCATCCTCAAATTGAAGGCCAAACTAAGAGGGTGAACTAGACCATTGAAGATATTCTAAGGTCTTATTGTGGCAAAGAACCGAGACGGTGGATTAAACACCTACCTTTGGTGGAGTTTGCTTATAACACTACCTTTCAACAAATAATCAAGATGTCGCCATTTCAAGCCTTGTATGGGCAACAATGTCATACACCTCTAAACTTCTGAGATCCCACTTTCAAGGTAGAGGCTTCTAAGGCTATGCTTGAAGAGACAGACCAACAAATCCAATTGATCCGACATGACATTCAAGCGGCTCAAGATCAGCAAAAGTTTTATGCAGTTCTTGAAAGATCCATAAGAACATTCAAGGAAGGTGACATGGTGTTTCTAAGGGCAAGGCTTGAAAAGATTTCATTATCCTTGGAGAAATACAAAAAGTTTAGTCCAAGGTACTGTGGACCATATGAAGTAATCAAAGTAATGGGAAGACAAGGCTACAAGCTTAAATTGCCACCCCATCTCAAGATTTACAAATGTATTTCATGTAAGTCTATTGAAACCTTATGTACCAAACCTCGATCATGTGCTGAATGACGAACAAATAGTCATGGTTGCCCAAGGAATTTTGGAAATGCAACCCGCAAAGATTCTAGTTACAAGGGAGAAACCTCTAAGAAGCCAAATCCTAAGAGAAAACGTAGTACAATGGAAGGATTATCCTGAAGAGGATGCCACTTGGATCGATGAGGCAACCCTTATAAAAGAATACCCCCAATTTCTCTCGAGATGAGGACATCTTGATTTCTCTAAGGAGAGGGAAGAATATAATGTTCCCATTACTTAGTTTATTTTAATAAACAATGTGCATATACATTTCAAAAAGTGATTTATGTTGAAAACAAAATGATAAAGATTGCACACTTGATGATAATTGATGAGGTATTATATGCCAGTTCATGGAGGGAAGGCTTGGGAAACCCTCCCAAGACAAGCTTATTAAAACTATGTTTGTAGTATAGAACAATAAAAAGAACTAGCCTAGTGGATAGTCACTTGGTAGTTAAGTGCACCTGGGTGACGACAGTGCTAGGATGGGTGACCTCTTGGGAAGCTTTTCTACAACTAGTGGGAGCTTCTCATGTGCAGCCAACGATGCTAATAATGAAGCCTTCGTAGCATGTTGCTAAGTATGCCAAGGTCAAGTTGCCAAGGTCTATGCCTTGGTCGCTACCTTAGTCGTGAGCCTTGGAGTGATGCTTACTTGATGATGCAACGCACGGTGCTCACCTATATATTTTTAAATTTTTATCTTTATGCTGCAAAAAATGAAGCCTTCAGTTTGACGTCATTGATGATATCATCGAAGATGCTAAAAGCAAGTGTTCTCTCTTTATCATCGACGATGTCATAAAAAATGCTAAAAAGCAAGCGTTCTTTCTTCCCTCTTCCCCCGATTACTATATAAACAGGGGTAGAGTGTCACATCAAAGAACAACCCATGTAGAAGTCTCTCTACTGTTGACGCGACAAAGCTCTACTGTAATTAGTCAAGCCTCTCTCTCTCCACACCTACGCGGAAGCGTTGCTGCTCAAATCTATCAAGCTTCTTCCATGGCTCCCAAGAGACGTTGAGATGCTGATGATGGAGGTTAGGCTCAGAGAGCTCCCCATCATGAGGAAGTAGTCATTGCTGGGGAACTCAACACAAAGTTGAAGTGCAAGCAGAAGTTATTCCTGAATCCATTCAACTCGAAGGACCGGTTATTCCACAACAAACCAAGGCTGCGATCATAACTCATAATCATGATGAATGGCCGAATGAGATAATTAGGAAAGGATTACCATTTTACACCTACGTAGAAGTGATGTTGCTCAAATCTATCAAGCTTCTTCCATGGCTCCCAATAGACGTCAAGATGCTGAGGGAGGTCATGCTTGGAGAGCTCCCATCACGAGGAAGTAGTCATTGTTGTTGAGGGAACTCAACATGAAGTTGAAGCATAAGCAAAAATTACCCCTGAATCCATTCAACCTGAAGGACTTGTTATTCCACAACAAACCGAGATTGTGATCATAACTCATAATCACGATGGATGGCCGAATGGAGATAATAAGGAAATGATTATTATTTTATGTTATTTCTTTATTTGCATCTTACAATAAAATGAGAGATAAGTTAGTAATGTTAGAAAAGCCCATAGGATAAGTTTGTTACATAGATTACGATTAGTTAGAACATACTTAAACTTACAAAACATGTTAGTATTATCAATTACTTTTTACAAAAACATGTTAGTATTATCAATTGCTTTTTAGGGAAGAACACGGGAATTGATGAGGGGGATAGATTCTATGCATCATATACATTGACAAGTGTGTTAAAAATGTTTTATGGTTATGATTGCTTTTGGATTTATGAATGATGAATCATGTCTCTTATGATTCCATGCTTGCACAACTGGGATGAGTTGTGCATTGTGGTGGTTTGAGATGTTGTGATCCCCCTCCCAAAGCTCCCTAACACTCTTTGAAGTGTGGAAAAACTCACATGTGGTTGGGGATCCTCTACTCACGAGGGAGGTAGGTATTTTTGGTTTTTGATCACTCAAGCATCTGAGAGAGGGAAAAAGGGCCGATCCCTGTTATGTAGGATGGCTCTTAAGGCTTAGGGAAGCTTAGAGGGGCTTTGAGCCAATAAATTCCTTATTGACCACAAACGGAGTGCGATCACAGCCTAATCTCGAGGGATTAGAAGGTCCTATCCTAGGTTGGATAATGTCTTTCTACAAAAAGATGGATTTTGTACCACTTTGTGGAGTGATGGTTCTACTTGTTATTATGAAATAAAGTATCTGATTTTTGAATTGTTTGTTATGTGATAAAGATTGAGTTTAACGAACTTAGTTTAATGGAGTAATCAAAGAAAGCTGTTTTTATATGTCCAAACAACATGGTAGTATGCTTTGCTAATTAGAAGACTAAAGCAAACCCAATCGAGGAAAGTGAGAGGCTTTGATCCTGACCATCGAACGCTTATGGCTGGGTAGACCCGATAAGTCAGGTAACTTTCCAACCAACACTAGATAGAGCTAATTAAATCGTGAATCTCCCAATATGGGTAGGATTAGTTACCAGGTTTAACACCATTTTAGAGGGCCGGAGCTGAGATTTTACGTTATGGGTAGGGGGATCAAGTTACACTCTCCCTCTTCTCTTACTCTCTTTGAACCAAGTGCAGTGTTAACCTCACTCCTGCCTTTGATTAATTACAAAGTGATCTTTCTTAGGTGGGCGTTAGATTGCTATTAGGGGTGACTTGTCCACCCTTCCTCTGTGAAGTAGAACTGGGATTTCCATGTTCAACTAAGTCCTAGGTTTCCCATGGGGAGACTGGATGGTGATGTGCATGGATATGAATTTCGGTGGACTACTAAGAGGACTCCTCTGGGTCTGTTGGAGGAGGCACCTCACAGAAGGCTTCCATACTCACACTTCTACACTTGGACTTTCGCACTAGGGCTTCCACACTGACACTTTCACACTAGGACTTCCACACTCACACTTTTGCACTTGCACTTCTACACTCTCACTTTCACGCTTGCACTTTGGCACTAGGACTTCCACACTCACACTTTTGCACTAGGACTTCCCCCCTTGCACTTCCATGATGCTAGGAGTTCTACACTTGTAGCTTTGTACTATGACTTCCACACTCACATTTTTACACTTGCACTTCCACACTTGGGTTTTCACACTTATACTTATGTACAAGGACTTCCATAGTTGCACTTCCACACTAGGCCTTGTATACTTGTACTTCCACACTAGGACTTTCATGCTTGGACTTCCATACAATCACTTTTGTACTAGAATTCCATACTTGCACTTCTAGCCTTGGTCTTCCACACTTACACTTTCACATTTGCACTTCCACACTAGGACTTTTGCATTATCCTTGCTTCTGGACTTCCCACTTTTTGAAATTAGGTCTTTGCATTGATTAAGGTTTAAGTTGACACATTGAAATTTGGGTGTTTACGATTCTTTGTGGCTTTTGTTTGCACATGGGTACCTTGTTTTTAGGAAGGATAAAAGCTTAATTTTACATGGAATTCTTATATGTTTTTTAAATCAAAATGTATCCAAGTGATATGAGAACTTGTTTGCTAAAGTTAAAATACTAAAAGATACAACACAATAACTTGAAAGCTCAACATGAAGTTTGTAACTACCCAAACAACCAAAGAAGCTTTCAATTGCATCCCCCCCATAGCTCGAACCCTCAACACACATAGAGCTCCAAGGCCTAGGCTTAAACTCAAGATTGATTTTGTTGTATGCACTTGCGAAATGGTAAGATGATCCCCTCTTCTTTCAAAAAATGGGGCCCTAGAACTGCATGAATCGCTACAACATCAACATTTGACTATTCTCCCATCACTAGTTCAATTCTCAAGGCCACACCTCTTAAGGAGCTCATTGATCACTTAGTTTTAGGAGGTCACATGGCCCAAACATTTTTGACTAGGATGGGCAATACACCTACCCAATGAAACCAAGCCAAGTGCCCTTAATGGCACTTGGTTAATGGTACTTGGCTTGATCTCATTGGGCACATGTATTTCCCATTAAGGGCACTTGGCTTGATCTTGTTGGGCAGGTGTATTGCTCATTAAGGGCACTTGGGTCAATCTCATTTGGCAAGTATATGTTTAAGTCCCTTAATGGGAAAAGGAATCGATAAGTATTTCATTGAAGATGATCCATATAGCTTCATTGAGCAATTTGAGCAAGTTTGTGAGACAATAACCTTACAGGAGATGCCAAGCAGGCTCAAGCCTTTGGGCTTTGCAGGGGTGAAAAGGTTCATTGGATTTGATGTGGCTAAGAAGGCTTCTTTTGCAAACTTGAAGACTCGTGTAAGGACAATAACCTTACAAGAGATGCCAAGCAGGCTCAAGCCTTTGGGCTTTGCAAGGGTGAAAAGGTTCATTGGATTTGATGTGGCTAAGAAGGCTTCTTTTGCAAACTTGAAGACTCTTTTCATCAAAAGATTCATAGAGGCTAGCTATGGGGACAATCTCATTGTCTAGTCAATGGATATCAAACAATAGGAAGAAGAAAGTATGTGGGATTATGTGTTTGAACTACAAGGGTTATATAAATACACCTCACTTGGAGAGAAACTAGCCACCAAAATAGTCATGAAGGCTTTCAAGGGAATCCATGATGAAAAGATCTAGGAGGCTCTCACTAGCAATTTTGTGCTAGATTACACAAATCTCAATGGAGTCTTAGATGAAGCAATCTGCATAGAGGATCTTCATCAGGAGAGAAGCCAGAGCCTAGAGTCCGAATCCCAATCGAGTTGAGGCAAACTCGAGACAGTCAACCTTTAAACTTAGAACCTAATGGATGACATTATGAAATAACAACAAGAGCTTTTGAGAACGATTGACTTATTCATGCAAACATGCATCCACATGTAGAGCCCCTGGGTGGCTCTGATACTTTGCACCATATCCAAATAGAGGCTTCACATGTCTAAGACCATTTATAGATCTACTTGCTCCCCTAGAGCAAAGACCTACTACATCTAGAGCCCTGACACCAACTCATTTGGCATTCCATGGACTCTAGGCTCACCAATCATAACCCATACACCTAGTGATACCCTAGTTCACCATGTTGAAGAGCTCCTCAAGGATGAAGATAATACAAAATTGTATATTTCTTATGATGATGAGGAAGTAAACGCAATGCTCATGGACTATAGACGAGTATTGATCATGTTGTTAGGGGGAGCCAAAGGGCAAGACATGATGTAGCCTCAAAAGACTCTTGCCTATTAGACTTGTGGCCAATATCAGTCATATCTCCACCTAGTGCCCTCAGAAACAAGAACAATCAAGGGGGAATGATGTTGAATAAATGTGTCTTTGAATGTGGCATCCCACATGTAACCCTTGCCCAAAGTGGAAAGCTAGTATCAGCAAAGCCATAGTACCCACTATGCCCTTGAGTTTCTTTGTGGTCAAGATACTGAAGGATGAGGATGTGACCCCCATTCCAACCCATTCCATTACTAGAGCATAAGAAAGCAAGGTGGAGTCAATATCCTTGGCCAATCTTTGGCAATTAGATCTATCATTGGAAAGAAGAATGCAAAGGAGAAGGCTCTGTGTGCTGCTCTCATGCTTTAGATTGATAGAACAACCTTAGTCCTTGTAGTCTCTTTAAGTGCTAAGCAAGCTACATCTACACTACATAGTGAAATGGTTGCCTCAACCAAAGTAGGTGAATACCCAAACCCTAAACATCAACTAACAATGATTAGTAAGGTCAAGAATTGGGTGGAAGAAGCTCAAGCTAAAATTAGGTTTGAAGAAGCCAAGAAAATTTGTAGCCACATAGTAGGAATAGCATAGTTCCCTTGTCTCACCGATTGGCTCTAACACTTTCTAAAGATCAACAACTAAATTTGGAGTCCAACTATAGGCTCAAGGCTAGTTGACAAAGCTCCAATATCAAGAAATAGACCCAAGAATTTTGGTTGCATTGTCCTCTATGAGCATCTCAATACCCTTGGATATGCTCTTTTAAGGCCATCCTGCCATTTGGAAAACTTTCATGACCTAGATTGATGGAAATGATGAGACCATTGATGGCTTCTACAAAATTGATAGGATGGAGATGATGTTATACAGAAACTCTATGCTTTAAATTCGGCTTATCTCTCTCCACTTTAAGTTTAAGAAATTCTTTATGGATAGAGGGGTGGGATAATCTACTTAGCATGGAATAAGTTCTCATTTTTTGTCACTTTTTACAAGCTTTCTTTCTCTCTCACTTAGTCTCTCTTGATCATTCTTTGTGTCTCATTTTCTTAGTTTATTATACATGTGTTTCTTATACAAAATCTAATATTGACAAGATACTCTTTGATCTTGTTAGACCCTGCTCTAGGTGCTTGCTTCAGCCCCATAGAGTGCCTTCTTTAACCTACACACATATATGGGATGCTGTAAATCCTCATAATTTGTTGGCTACTCCATATACACTTGTTCTTGCAATTCACCATGCAAGAAGGCATTCTTAACAACCATTTACTGCAAAATCCAACCTTTGGCTAGTGCCAAGGCAATCATGCATCTAATAATTGCCATCCTAACAACTGGAAAGAATGTCTCTTCATAATCTATGCCATACGTTTGAGCATAGCCTTTTGCAACTAGCCTAGCCTAATACTTGCTAACGGAACCATTTGTATTATGCTTGACTTTGTAAACCCACTTACAGCCAATAACTTTCTTACCCTTAGGTAGGGGTACCAAATCCCAAGTCTTATTGGCTTCTAATGCAACCATCTCCTCATCCATTGCTACATCCCAATGAGCATGACCAACATCATCCTCAAAACAAGTGGGCTCAACATCCTCAACTACTTTAACCATATAAGTATAATGGTGAGCTGCATAACCTTCAAAACCAAATCTTTTAATAGGATATCTAACCCTACTAGACTTGCATACCACTAGATCACTCAATGGAGCCTTTACATTACGATGTGCTCTCTATACACCTAGTGTCTTGACTGAAGGATTACCAAGCTCATCGTCCAAACTCTCTGAACCACTAGAATCTCCATCAAGTCCCAAATGACTAGTAGATGCATCATTACCATCCAACACTTTCTTCTTTTCTTTGTCTTTGCTTGCAACAGTTATAGATCCACTTGAAGATGTGGGTCTACTCCTTAGTCTCCCAAACCAAGGGCTCACTATAGGTGTAGTACCAGATGATGTTTTTGGCCCACAGAATCCATGATTCTAACTTTTCTTTCTGCACATAGATATCATGATCATTATCATCATCTAATACATCACTAGCAGGTGCATACCAACTGCTCGTCTCATAAAAAATAACATCGCTGCTCACTCTAAATTCACCTGGACAGGGTTATAATAATGATACCCTTTTCGCCATTTGACCAATAGACACTAGATTCTTTGTAATTGATGGTACATTTAATACATATGTCACACTCTTTGTTTGGTCATCATGCAAGGACAAGGGAACCTTTCCAATGTGTGAAATTGGGTGGCATGAATCATCACTCATCTGCACATAACTTGGATTTTGTAAGTCCTGTATCTCTCCAAACCATTCAACATGATCGGTCATATGGTTAGATGCATCTCAATCGACACACCGTACATCATCATGTGTCCCCTTTCTTATAATCGCATTCATCATATGCTGCATAATAAATAAATGCTTATTTTTATCTTTATTCTGTCGTGAAGACGATGCATAATTTTCTTGCTATGCAATTTACCACTATGAATATCATCATTCTTATTAGCATAACAATGGGCTGCAATATGACCTATTTTGCCACAATAATGGCAAATAATAGTAGAATTTCTAGAACCTCTGTTCTACCATCCACCTCTTCCTCTAGAGCTCCCCCTGCCTTTAAAGTTTCCTAGCCTCCTGAAACCTATATTTCACCAAATTGCTGATTAAACCTGTTTTGCTGGTTATCGCCAGTACGTCCCGTACCACAGTCTCTCGAAGAGGATCTACTATGCCCCCTTCCTAAACTTGAGTAAATACTTGGACCTATTTACCATTTCTTTCAGATGAATCACCCTGCATATTGATCTATTCGGTAATCATGAGAGAGATCAAATCATCAAAATTTGAAAATAGCTTCCATACGTATATACAGAAGTGACAAATGATTTTCATGCCTTCTCATGATTAAGGCCACTCAAAATGGATAAAAGCAAATCATCATCATCAAGCATTGCATCAATCGCTGCTAAAGCATCTGCAATGCTCCTCACCTTCAAAACATACTCATTAATAGACATTTTTCCTTTCTTCAAGGCATTTAACTCTTGCTAGAGTTAAATATTTTGTGCCATTGTATTTACTGAAAATATGTTCTCAAAAATTATCCAAGCTATATGTGAAGTTTTTGCATTCCTGATATGTCCTAGCATAGTATTATCAATGATTGTAGATAGCCAATGCATCACTTTTTTGTCTTTTGCATTCCATTCTTTCCATGCCTTTAATTCATCTGTAGTCGAAGGGATACTCAGCTATCGATCCTTTTTGTCACCTAAAACAAACTCATAAAGGCTCTTTCTAATGAGGAAGTTTGTTACATAGAACTTCCATGAGGGGTAGTTATTCTTGTCGAGCTTCTCAATAATGGGATCTCCAATGTTCTCTACCATTATCACAAAAAATGATACAACACAGCAAGCTAGTCTTCTACAACCTTTCACAACAAGTGCACATCAACAAGCAACCTTTTTCACTTATTGCTCAATAGTACATGTAATTTGTAACCTATTTATAGATAAAATTTATATTGGCTTCCTGGATAACACCTCAAAAATTAGAGATTCAAAATCTATAACATGTGCGCCCACTCTCGGTCAATACAACCGAAATCACAATATACCCTGAAATTGTTGTTACACATTTGCCCACAGGAACTTAACGATGAGGAAGATACATGTTTGCGGAATAGTTTTCCCATCATGTACCAAGTAGCCTTAGGGTCGAATAATTTCTCATACCACAAGGCTATATTTGAGATAATGGAAATGATCTTTATTCCTCCAATTTTATTGCAACCTTATCCTAACTATGGTACATGAGAGATTTCTGGCCAAGAAATAGGTCACATATGGGGATATATTGTGGGTATAACATCCTTCTTCATTATAAGCTATGGAGGTTTCAATGGGCTGAACAACTAAGGATAGTTAAGATATACATTTTCTTCAATGGCTTTGTTGAACGATTACTAGACATTGGGGATGAGCCTATACATGAAACCTTGTGGGCATATCACAAAGTGCTACAAATAGTACCACATGAGAGAGTTGTTGTACTACCAAGAAGACCTTATTTTGGCATGG
Source organism: Lygodium microphyllum (assembly GCF_053477565.2). NCBI lineage: Eukaryota > Viridiplantae > Streptophyta > Polypodiopsida > Schizaeales > Lygodiaceae > Lygodium > Lygodium microphyllum. The sequence goes on from NC_141148.1 coordinate 25,534,704, forward strand.
GATGTTTTTACTTTTCATAAATATAAAGTCTTGTTATTATTTTTGAAGAGCCCGAGTTATGAGCTTATGATGATAGCTGAGTTGCTAATGATGAAGTACATTTTTATGCGATTGATTTTTGAGATTATGTATTCCATTACTTGCCAGTTAAACATGTTGGAAGTAAGAGAGAGTATAATGGCTATCTTAGACCCCATATTGTTTAAGCTTACAAAGGGGCTACAACTAGAGCCCAACCTGGGGATGGGATGACCCTTACTTTTACTTAGACTCAACTCTGTACGAAGATGTGAAAGTCCATCTCAACTAGTTCAATGTTTCTTATTTGAAGGGTAGAGGGTTAATGATACTGTGACAATTGATGGGGAGACCATGACCCTACATTATTGGGTGTATGAACAAGTCATTCGAATTATACCTCTTGACTGTATAGTAGTCCATGAGAGACATGCCCAAAATGGCTACTCTATCAGAGGATACCCTCCTTTACCCTTAGTGTATAGAGCCTTAGAGATAGATAAGAAACCCAATCACTTTGTAAATGTACCATTACATGAGGTCATGATTGATCTCCATTATATTTCTTCTTTTGATAAATAAAGATTACCTTATTTTCTAAAGTTGACTAAGAGAGAGTAGGTACCTTAACTCTTAGAAAATCAAATCTAACATTTAGCTTGTGTGGTAATAAGAATCGCCAACTAGTGCAAATTGATGAAATTACAAGGAACTCCAAGAGAAGAAGTTTCTTCTCAACCAGACACCACCGCGAGTTTTAGCGGTGAAGGACCCAAGGTGGATCAAGATACAAAAGCTTGGATTGAGGCTATGGACAACTATTTCCTAGCTGCTAAAACTACTGCTGCAAATCAATCCATGACTTCTTGTCTTCGTCTTACTGGCCAAGCGAAGCTTTGGTGGAAACAACTTCACCGAGATAAAGGGGTAACATAAGATTCCCAAACTTGGGAGCAAATCAAAGAAGCTGTGAAAGGATGTTATCTTACCCCATATTTTGAATCAATCAAGATGAATGAATTCTACAACTTACGACAATTAAACCTAACCTTGGAAGGATACTATTCTAAGTTTGTGAGTTCGCGCAAGTATGCACCCCCAATGACAACATCTCAATAGATTGCAAGGTTCTGCCAAGGAATAACTCCCCCTTGGACACCTACTTTGAATCAATGAGACCAATGACTCTTGAAGATGCTCTTACGCGAGCAAAGCATATGGCCAAGGAAATTGCTCGAAATGGCCAAAGGAACCACCCAATAAACAACTATGGAAGGGGCTATCCACCAATGCTAGAGGGAATGGTGGAGCTAATGCAATCACCCAAGTACCAAATGGGATAGGCAACATGCAAGGCTACCAGTGCGGAAGGAATGGACACCTAAGGGAAAATTGTCCTAACCCCAGGCCATGGATGTGGAAGAGTAGTTGGTGCCCAGGTAAATACCATGATTGGAGAGCCCGAGGAATGTATATTAGGTGAAGAAATTGAAAGAGGATCCATTCATGTTGCTGTGGCAAGGAAAGGAGAGGACCACCAATGTTTAGTATTTCAATCTCTAGCTACTTACAAGGGTACGTCATTTATAATCTTGATTGATTGTGGTAGCACTCATTCCTTTCTTGCACCCAAAAATAGTTAAAAGATTGCATCTAGAATCCACGGGGACAAGGAAAATGATAGTAGAATTGGCTAGCGGGAAGGAAATCACCTCAACTGCAACTGTAGGGAAACTTCAACTTGAGTTAGACAGCCATACAACTGAAGCAAAATTCTGAATCCTACCACTAGGATGCTACCCTTATATTATGGGAATGGATTGGCTCAAGAAGAACAAAGCCAAGATTCTATGTGTTGAAGAGGAAATAAATTTTCAAGACTTGGAATGAGAAACTATAAAGGCATATGGGAAAGCTGGAAGAACAAGAGTTCACCAATTAGCCAATGCAAGCTGACTCAAGAAAGGATTGAAGAAAAGTCAACCAATCTACATGATCTGGTTGAATAAGATCGAAAAGACTAATGAAGGCACTCTAGCTTCCTAGATCAATGACTTCGAGGATGTCTTTCTAGAAGAAATGACTCAACTACCTCCAAATTGTGAGGTTGATCATGAAATAAAATTGGTTCCTGGAGCTTAACCAATATCAAAACAACCATATAAAATGTCTATTCCTGAAGCTATTGAGCTTAAGCAGCAATTGAGGCAACTGATAGAGCAAGGTCTTATGTACCTCAGTAATTCACCTTGGGGGCGCTTGTCCTCTTCTAGAAAAAGAAGGATGGAACACTTAGACTCTGCATTAACTTCAGAGGACTAAACCAGGTTACGGTCAAGAACAAGTATCCCATATTCAGGATAGATGAACTTTTAGATCACCTACACAGAGCCAAGGTTTTCTGTTAGATTTATCTACTATCAAATCTAAATCAAGGAACAAGATATCCCAAAGATTTCTTTAATCACTAGGTATGGTCATTATGAATTATCGGTCATGCCATGTGGATTGACTAATGCCCCAGCCACATTCAATCGTCTAATGCAAGACATCTTTCGACCATATCTAGATGATTTTGTGCTAGTATTCTTTGACAATATACTAGTGTACTCCAAATCAATAGAGGAACATGAAGGTCACTTAAAGATCGCCCTAGTAACACTCCGTGAAAATGAGCTCTATGCCAAGATGATTAAATGCATATTTCTCACTAACATGATTGAATATCTTGGATACATTGTTTCCACTAGTGGAATCTCAGTAGACCCTACCAAAGTAAAAGATATCCTAGAATGGCCAATACCTAAGATAGTAAAAGAAATCCGAGGATTTTTAGGACTGAAAGGATAGTACCAAATCTTCACGAAAGATTATTCCCTCATTGCTGCACCCTTGACAAATCTTTTGAAGGAAAATAGAATAATCATTTGGATCGTTGAGCATCAAGAAATCTTTGATAAGCTTGAAGAACCTATAACCATTGCACCTCTACTAAAATTCCTTGACTTTAGTCAACCATTTGAGGTGATCATCATTGATGTAAGTGGACTTGCAATTGGTGGGGTGCAGTAGCCTATACTTTCAGAAAATGAAGCCTTGCGAGTCCTACTATGCACTTATGACCTTGAGTTACTTGTAGTAATTCATGCATTGAAACTATGGAGAGACTATCTATTGGGAAGGAAATGCACTTTAGTGACAGATCATAAAAGTTTTAAGTGGATCTTCATGCAAGTTGACCTAAACATGAGGCAAAGAACATGGATAGAGATACTGTAAGAGTTTGATTTCGAAATCAAATATTGTCCAAGGAAGGACAATGCTGTTGTAGATGCCTTAAGCCAAGAAGCCCTTCTTTACACAGCATTGTCAAAGTTTAAAGCTTAAATACCATATCCATACCTGATAACCCTATACTTGAGCTTGTACACCAAGCTATTTCTTAGGATAAGGAATATGAAGGACTCATGGCTAAGGTACTTCAAGGAGGAAGCTCTGACAAAGAAAGATCTAAGATTAAGGATTATTGTACTAGCAATGGTTGTCTATATTACCATGATTGCCTTTGTGCCCCAAAAGGACCAGAAGTGAAGGCCAAGATCTTATGGGAAGCACATGATAGCCCCATAGCAAGACATTCGGGGTATTCCAAGACACTCAATGCAGTTCGTAAGAGCTATCATGGGCCAGTATTGAAAAGGGATGTATTAAAGTATGTAACTCTGTGCTTCACTTGTCAAAGAGTCAAGGCAAAAAGGATTAAGATGCTTGGATAGTTACAACCCTTGGACATTCCACAAATGAAATTGGAATCAATAAGTATGGACTTTGTTGTTGGATTACCTACTATTGGTGGTAGTGGATATGATTCCATCATGGTATTGGTTGATAGATTTACAAAAGTTGCACACTTGATCCAAATCAAAACAACATATAAGTCATTTAACATTGCTCGAGTCTTTATCAAAGAAGTATTTAGGTTACATGGATTTCCAAAGAGCATAATTAGTGACCGAGAATCTAGGTTCACCTCTAAGTTTTAGGGACTTGCCTATTCCAAGAAATAGGAACACAGCTATACTTCAATACTGTTTATCATCCTCAAATTGAAGGCCAAATTGAGAGGGTGAACCAGACTATTGAAGATATTCTAAGGTCTTATTTTGTCAAAGAACCGAGACGGTGGATTAAATAGCTACCTTTGGTGGAGTTTGCTTATAACACTACCTTTGAACAAATAATCAAGATGTCACCATTTCAAGCCTTGTATGGGCAAGAATGTCGTACACCTCTAAACTTCTCAGATTCCACTCTCAAGATAGAGGCTTCTAAGGCTATCCTTGAAGAGATGGACCAACAAATCCAATTGATCCGACATGATATTCAAGCTACTCAAGATCAACAAAAGTCCTATGTAGATCTTGAAAGATCCATAAAAACATTCAAGGAAGGTGACATGGTGTTTCTAAGGGTAAGGCTTGAAAAGAGCTCATTATCCTTGGAGAAATACAAAAAGTTTAGTCGAAGGTACTGTGGACCATATGAAGTAATCAAAGTAATGGGAAGGCAAGCCTACAAGCTTAAATTGCCACCCCATCTCAAGATTTACAAATGTATTTTATGTAAGTCTACTGAAACCTTATGTACTAAACCCCAATCATGTGCTTAATGATGAACAAATAGTCATGCTTGCCCAAGGAATTTTGGAAATGCAACCCATGAAGATTCTAGATACAAGGGAGAGACTCTAAGAAGTCGAATCCCAAGAGAACACCTAGTAGAATGGAAGGATTATCCTGAAGAGGATGCCACTTGGATTGATAAGGCAACCCTTATAAAAGAATACCCCCAATTTCTCTTGAGATGAGAACATCTTGATTTCTCTAAGGAGGGAAGAATGTAATGTTCCCATTACTTAGTTTATTTTAACAAACAATGTGTGTATACATTTCGAAAAGTGATTTATGTTGAAAACAAAATGATAAAGATTGCACATTTGAAGATAATTGATTAAGTATTATTTGCCAGTTCATAGAGGGAAGGCTTGGAAAACCCTCCCAAGACAAGCTTATTAAAACTATGGTTGTAGTATAGAACAACAAAAAGAACTAGCCTAGTGGATAATCACTTGGTAGTTAAGTGCACTTGGGTGACGACACTGCTGGGATGGGTGACCTCTCAGGAAGCTTTTCCTACAACCAGTGGGAGCTTCTCATGTGTAGCCAACAACGCTAATAATGAAGCCTTCATAGCCTATTGCTAAGTATGTGAAGGTCTATGCCTTGGTCGCCACCTTAGTCGTGAGCCTTGGAGTGATGCTCACCTGACGATGCAATGCACAGTGCCCACCCATATATTCATAAATTTTTATCTTCACGCTACAAAAAATAGAGCCCTCTGTTTGACATCATTGATGATATCATCGAAGACGCTTAAAGCAAGCGTTTTCTCTTTATCATCGATGATGTCATAAAAAATGCTAAAAAGCAAGCGTTTTCTCTTTATCATCGATGATGTCATAAAAAATGCTAAAAAGCAAGCGTTTTCTCTTTCCTCCCCCCTGATTACTATATAAACAGGGGTAGAGTGTCACATCAAAGAACAACCCATGCAAAAGTCTCTCTGTTATTGACGCGAGGAAGCTTTGTTGCAATCGGTCGAGCCTCTCTCTCTCCACACCTACTCAGAAGCGTTGGTGCTCAAATCTATCAAGCTTCTTGCATGGCTCCCAAGAGAGGTCGAGATGCTGATGACGAAGGTCATGGTCAGAGAGCTCCCCATCGTGAGAAAGTAGTCACTACTGAGGGAACTCAACACGAAGTTGAAGCTCAAAAGGAAGTTATCCCCAAATCCATTCAACTCGAAGTACCAGTTATTCCACAACAAACCAAGGTTGCGATCATAACTCATAATCACGATGGATGGCCAAATGGAGATAATCATGAAAGGATTACCATTTTACACCTATGCAGAAGCACTACTGCTCAAATATATCATGCTTCTTCCATGGCTCCCAAGAGACGTTGAGATGTTGAGGGAGGTCATGCTTGGAGAGCTCCCCATCGCAGGAAGTAGTCATTATTGAGGCAACTCAACACGAAGCTGAAGCACAAGCAAAAATTACCCCCGAATCCATTCAACCTGAAGGACCGGTTATTCCACAACAAACTGAGATTGTGGTCATAACTCATAATCACGATGGATGGCCGAATGGAGATAATTAGGAAATGATTACTATTTTATGCTATTTCTTTTTTTGCATCTTACCATAAAATGAGGGATAAGTTAGTAATGTTAGAAAAGCCTATAGGATAAGTCTATTACATAGATTACGATTAGTTAGAACGTACTTAAACTTACAAAAATATGCTAGTGTTATCAATTGATTTTTACAAAAACATGTTAGTATTATCAATTACTTTTTATGGAAGAACATGGGATTTGATGAGGGGGATAGATTCTATGCATCGCATGCATTAACAAGTGTGTTAAAAATGTTTTATGGTTATGACTGCTTTTGGATTTATGAATGATGAATTATGTTTCTTATGATTCCATGCTTGCACAGCTAGGATGAGTTGTGGATTGTGGTGGTTTTAGACATTGAATACTCTACAAAGTGTGGAAAAAATCACATGTGGGTGGGGGTCCTATGCTCATGAGGGAGGTAGCTGTTTTTGGTTTTTGATCACTTGAGCACCTGAGAGGAAAAAAGGGCCGAGTGATAAGTGCCCTTGTTATGTAGGACGGCCATTGAGGCTCAGAGAAGCTTAGAGGGGCTTTGAGCCAATAAAATCCTTGTTGACCATGGACGAAGTGCGATAACATACATCCTAATCCCAAGGGATTAGAATGTCCTATCCTAGGTTGGACAATGTCTTTCTACAAAAATATGGATTTTGTACCACTTTGTGGAGTGATGGTTCTACTTGTTATTATAAAATAAATTATCTGATTTTTGAATTGTTGTTATGTGCTAAAGATTGAGTTTAATGAATCTAGTTTAACGGAGTAATAAAAGGAAGATGTTTTGATATGTCCAAACAAAGTGGTAGTATGCTTTGCTAATTAGGAAACTAAAGCAAACCCAGTCGAGGAAAGTGAGAGGCTTTGATCCTAACCATCGAACACTTATGGCTGGCTGGTCTCGATAAGTCGGGTAACTTTCCAACCAACACTAGATAGAGCTGATGAAATCGTGAATCTCCCAATATGGGTAGGATTAGTTACTAGGTTTAACACCATTTTAGAGGGTCTGAGCTGAGATTTTACATTATGGGTAGGGGGATCAAGTTACACTCTCCCTCGTCTTTCACTCTCTTTGAACCAAGTGCAGTGTTAACCTCACTCCTGCCTTTGATTAATTACAAAGCGATCTTTCTTAGGTGGGCATTAGATTGCTATTAGGGGTAACTTGTCCACACTTCCCTTGTGAACTAGAATTGAGTTTCCCATGTTCAACTAAGTCCTAGGTTTCCCATGGGGAGACTGGATGGTGATGTGCATGGATATGAATTTCGATCGACTATTAAGAGGACCCCTCTATGTCTGTTGGAGGAGGCACCTCTAGAAGACTTCCATACTCACATTTCTACACTTGGACTTTTGCACTACGGCTTCCACACTGTCACTTTCACACTAGGACTTCCACACTCACACTTATGCACTTGCACTTCTACACTCTCACTTTCACACTTGCACTTTGGCACTAGGACTTCCACACTCACACTTCTGCACTAGCACTTCCCCCCTTGCACTTCCATGATGCTAGGAGTTCTACAATCATAGCTCTGTACTATGATTTCCACACTCACATTTTCACACTTGCACTTTGACAATTGCACTTCCACACTTGGGCTTTCACACTTGTACTTATGCACTAGGACTTCCATGGTTGCACTTTCACACTAGGTCTTCTATACTTGTACTTCCACACTAGGACTTGCATGCTTGCACTTCCATACTCTCACTTTTGTACTAGAATTCCATACTTGCACTTCTAGACTCGGTCTTCCACACTTACACTTTCACATTTGCATTTCCACACTAGGACTTTTGCATTATCCTTGCTTCTGGACTTCCCACTTTTTGAAATTAGGTATTTGCATTGATTAAGGTTCAAGTTGACACATTGAAATTTGGGTGTTTATAATTCTTTGTGGCTTTTGTTTGCACATGGGCACCTTGTTTTTAGGAAGGATAAAAGCTTAATTTTACATTGAATTCTTATATATTTTTTAAATCAAACTGTATCCAAGTGATATGAGAACTTGTATGTTGTGAAGTTAAAATACTAAAAGATACAACATAGTAACTTGAAAGCTCAACATGAAGTTTGTAACTGGCCAAACAACCAAAGAAGCTTTCAATTGCATCCCTCCCATAGCCCGAACCCTCAACACACATAGAACTCCAAGGCCTAGGCTAAAAGTCAAGATTGATTTTGTTGCATGCACTTGCGAAATGGTAAGATGATCCCCTCTCCTTTCAAAAAGTGGGGCCCTAGAACTGCACGAATCACTATAACATCAAGATTTTACTATTCTCCCATCACTAGCTCAATTCTCAAGGCCACACCTCTTAAGGAGCTCATTGATCACTTAGTTGTAGGAGCTCACATGGCCCAAAATTTTTTGACTAGGATGGGCAATACACCTACCCAATGAGACCAAGCCAAGTGCACTTAATGGGCACTTGGTTAATGGTACTTGGCTCGATCTCATTTGGAACATGTATTGCCCATTAAGGGCAGTTGGCTTGATCTTGTTGGGCAGGTGTATTGCTCATTAAGGGAACTTGGCTCGATCTCATTTGGCAGGTATATTTTTAAGTCCCTTAATGGGAAAAGAACTGGATAAGTATTGCATTGAAGATGATCCATATAGCTTCATTGCCCAATTTGAGCAAGTTTGTGAGACCAATAACCCTACGAGAGATGCCAAGCAAGCTCAAGCCTTTGGGCTTTGCATGGGTGAAAAGGTTCATTGGATTTGATGTGGCTAAGAAGGCTTCTTTTACAAACTTGAAGACTCTTTTCAGCAAAAGATTCATGGAGGCTAGCTATGGGGACAATCTCAAAGGATGTGGGATTGTGTGTTTGAACTACAAAGGTTATATAAATACACCTCACTTGGAGAAACTAGCCACCAAAATAGTCATGAAGGCTTTCAAGGGAATCCATGATGAAAAGATCTAGGAGGCTCTCACTAGCAATTTTGTGCTAGATTACACAAATCTAAATGGAGTCTTAGATGAAGCAATATGCATAGAGGATCTTCATAAGGAGAGAAGCCAGAGCCTAGAGTCTGAATCCCAATCGAGTTGAGGCAAACTCGAGACAGTCAACCTTTAAACTTAGAACCTAATGGATGGCATTATGAAATAACAACAAGAGCTTTTGAGAACGATTGACTTATTCATGCAAACATGCATCCACATGTAGAGCCCCTGGGTGGCTCTGATACTTTGCACCATATCCAAATAGAGGCTTCACATGTCTAAGACCATTTATAGATCTACTTGCTCCCCTAGAGCAAAGACCTACTACATCTAGAGCCCTGACACCAACTCATTTGGCATTCCATGGACTCTAGGCTCACCAATCATAACCCATACACCTAGTGATACCCTACTTCAACATGTTGAAGAGCTCCTCGAGGATGAAGATAATACAAAATTGTATATTTCTTATGATGATGAGGAAGGAAATGCAATGTTCATGGACTATAGAAAAGTATTGATCATGTTGTTAGGGGGAGCCAAAGGGCAAGGCATGATGTAGCCTCAAAAGACTCTTGCCTATTAGACTTGTGGCCAATATCGGTGATATCTCCACCTAGTGCCCTCAGAAACAAGAACAATCAAACTGTAATAGTGTTGGATAAATGTGTTTTTGAATGTGGAATCACCCACATGTATCTCTTGCCCAAAGTGGAAAGCTAGTATCAGCAAAGCCATAGTACTACCCACAGTGCCCTTGAGTTTCTTTATGGTCAAGATGCTAAAGGATGAGGATGTGACCCCCATTCCAACTAATTCCATTACTAGAGCATAAGAAAGCAAGGTGGAGTCAATATCCTTGCCCAATATTTGGTAATTAGATCTATCATTGGAAAGAATAATGCAAAGAAGAAGGCTCAATGTGCTGCTCTCATGCTCTAGACTGATAGAGCAACCTTAGTCCCTGTAGTCTCTTTGAGTGCTAAACAAGCTACATCTACACTATAGAGTGAAATGGTTGCCTCAACCAAAGTAGGTGAATACCCAAACCCTAAACATCAGCTAACAACGATTAGTAAGGTCAAGAATTGGGTGGAAGAAGCTCAAGCTAAAATTAGATTTGAAGAAGACAATAAAATTTGTAGCCACATAGTGAGAATAGCATAGTTCCCTTGTCTCACTGATTGGCTCTAACACTTTTTAAAGATCAACAACTAAATTTGGAGTCCAATTGTAGGCTCAAGGCTGGTTGACAAAGCTTCAATATCAAGAAATAGGCCCAAGACTTTTAGTTGCATTGTCCTCTATGAGCATCTCAATACCCTTGGGTATGGTCTTTAAAGGCCATCCTGCCATTTGGAAAATTTTCATGACCTAGATTGATGGAAATGATGAGACCATTGATGGCTTCTACAAAATTGATAGGATGGAGATGATGTTATACAAAAACTGTATGCTTTAAATTTGACTTATCTCTCTCCAGTTTAAGTTCAAGAAATTCTTTATGGATAGAAGGGTGGGATAATCTACTTAGCATGGAATAAGTATTTCATTTAGTTTCTCTCGTACTTGCTCTCACACACTCTCTTTCTAGACTCTCTCTATAAGTCTTCTTAGAGGTGCTTTCTCATTTTTGGTCACTTTACACAAGCTTTCTTTCTCTCTCACTCAATTTCTCTTGATCATTCTTTGTGTCTCCTTTTCTTAGTTTATTATACATGTGTTTCTTATATAAAATCTAATATTGACAAGATACTCTTTGATCTTGTTAGACATGCTCTAGGTGCTTGCTTCAACCACATAGAGTGCCTTCTTTAACCTACGCACATATGTGAGATGTTGTAAATCCTCATAATCTATTGACTAATCCATATACACTTGTTCTTGCAATTCACCATGCAAGAAGGCATTCTTAACAACCATTTACTGCATACTTTAACCTTTGCTAGTGCCAAGGCAATCATGCATCTAATAATTGATATCCTAACAACTGGACATAATGTCTCTTCATAATCTATGCCATATGTTTGAGCATAGCCTTTTGCAACTAGCCTAGACTTATTCCTGCTAACGGAACCATTTGTATTATGCTTGACTTTGTAAACCCACTTACAGCCAATAGATTTCTTACCCTTAGGCAAGGGTACCAAATCCCAAGTCTTATTGGCTTCTAATGCAGCCATCTCCTCATCCATTGCTGCATCCCAATGAACATGACCAACATCATCCTCAAACAAGTGGGCTCAACATCCTCAACTACCTTCACCATATAAGCATAATGGTGAGCTGCATAACCTTCAAAACCAAATCTTTTAACAAGGTATCTAACTCTACTAGACCTACGTACCACTAGATCACTCAGGGGAGCCTTTACATTACTGTGTGCTCTGTGTACACCTAGTGTCTTGATTGAAGGAATACCAAGATCATCATCCAAAATCTCTAAACCATTAGAATCTCCATCAAGTCCCAAATGACTAGTAGATGCATCATTACCATCTAACACTTTCTTCTTTCCTTTGTCTTTGCTTGCAACACTTATAGATCCACCTGAAGATGTGGGGCTACTCCTTAGTCTCCCAAACCAAGGGCTCACTATAGGTGTAGTACCAGATGATGTTTCTAGTCCACTAAGACTCCATGATTCTTGCTTTTATTTTTGCACATAGCTATCATGATCATTATCATCATCTAATACATCACTAGCAGGTGTATACCAACTGCACATCTCATAAAAAATAACATCCTTGCTCATTCTGAACTCACATGGACAGGCTTATAACAATTATGCCCTTTCTTCTCTAATGAGTATCCAATAAAAATACATTTTTTAGCCTTTGGATTAAGCTTCTTCCACAGCTCATCTAGCACATGAATATATGCAACACATCAAAATACCTTCAACTGTGATACATCGGGCTTCTTGCTTGTAAATCATTCTTTCGGTTTCATCCCATGAATTGCAACTACGGGAGTTTTGTTAATAATATAGACAATAGTATATATGAATAAATTCAAACCAAAAATGTTTTGGCATATTCTTTTTAGTCTCAATGCCCGTGCAACTTTTGCAATATGCCTATTCTTTCTTTTTGCAACCCCATTTTGCTATGGGTTATACTTGCAAGTAAATTGCCTCTTTATCCCATGACTCCTTAAGAAGCCACTAAACTCAGTAGAGAGGTACTCTTCCCCTCCATCTGATCTCAAGTACTTAACTTTCAAGCCTGTTTCTATTTCAACAACTACCTTGAAAGATTTGAAGTGCTCAAATACATCACTCTTTTCCTTCATGAAATATACCCATAGCTTCCTTGAACAGTCATCAATAAATGTGACAAAGTATTTGCTGCCATCAAGAGATATATTCTGTGTAGGCCCCCAAACATCTGTATGCACTACATCAAGTTTATTTCTGCTCTCTTCTCTATCATGCAAAAATGATTGTCTCACTTTCTTACCAAACTGGCATAATTCACACACTTTATGAAATTTTGCAACTCTAAAAGAAGGCAACCCTGTAACAATCCTTTAGACCGCATTAATTTTAGCCTTTGCACCATTTGCACGTCCAATATGTTTATGCCATATTTCAACGTCTACAATCACTCCTTTCCCTTTAGCATACATAGCAGCATCCATTGCAGGAATTCCAACATCTAAAGTGAACATGCGGCCAACTCTACTTTCTTCTGTGATCAACCTACACTTATCATTAAAGTCTTCTACAAAATAACCTTTTGCATTGAATTGAATCTACAACCTTTGCTCAACCATTTGGCCAATAGACACTAGATTCTTTGTGATTGATGGCACATGTAATACATATGTCAAACTATTTGTCTGGTCATCATGCAAGGACAAGGGAACCTTTCCAATGTGTGACATTGGGTGGCATGAATCATCACACTCATATACACATAACCTGGATTTTGTAAGTCCTGCATCTCTCCAAACCATTCAACATGACTGGTCATATGATTAGATGCATATCAATTGACACACCATACATCATCATGTGTCCCCTTTCTTGTAATCGCATTCATCATATGCTGCATAACAAACAAATGCTCATTTTTGTCTTTGATCTGGTCATGAAGACGATGCATAATTTTCTTGCTGTACAATTTACCATTGCAAATATCATCCTTCTTAGCATAACAATGGGCTGCAATATGACCTATTTTGCCATAATAATGGCAAATAATAGCAAAATTTCTAGAACCTCTGTTCTACCATCCACCTCTTCCTCTAGAGCTTTCCTTGCCTCTTTAAAGTTTACTGGCCTCCTGAAGCCTAGATTTCACCAAATTGGAGATTAAACCTGTTTTGCTGGTTATCACCAGCATGTCCCGTATACCAGGGCCTCTTGAAGAGGATCTACCACATCCCCCTCCTAAACTTGAGTAAATGCTTGGACCTGTTTACAATTTCTTTCATGCGAGCACCATGCATATTGATCTCTTCGGTAATTATGATAGAGACCAGATCATTGAAATCTAAAAATGGCTTCCGTACATATATACAGAAGTGACAAATGATTTTCGTGCCTTCTCATTATTAAGGCCACTCAAAGTGGATGAAACCAAATCGTCATCATTAAGCATTGTATCAATCGTTGTTAAAGCATCTGCAATGCTCCTCACCTTCAAAACATACTCATTAACATGCATTTTCCCTTTCTTCAAGGCATTGAACTCTTGCTTGAGTATAATATTTTGTGCCTTTGTATTTACTGAAAATATGTTCTAAAAAATTATCCAAGCTACATGTGAAGTTTTTGCATTCCTAATATGTCCCAGCATAGTATTATCAATGATTGCAGATAGCCATTGCATCACCTTTTTGTCTTTTGCATTCCATTCTTTCCATGCCTTTAATTCATATGTAGTCAGAGGGATACTTAGCTCTTGCTCCTTTTCGTCACCTAAAACAAACTCATAAGGGCCCTTTCTAATGAGGAAGTTCGTTACACAAAACTTACATGAAGGGTAGTTATTCTTGTCTAGCTTGTCAATACTGGGATCTCCACAGTTCTCTACCATTATCACAAAAAATGATACAATAGAGCAAGCTAGTCTTTTGCAACCTTTCACAACAAGTGCACAACAACAAGCAGCATTTTTCACTTATTGCTCAATAGTACATGTAATCTGCAACTTGTTTATAGATAAACTTCATATTTGCTTCCTGGAAAACACCTCAAAAATTAGAGATTCAAAATCTGTAACCTGTGCACCCACTTTTGGTCAATACAATCGAAATTACAATATACCCTGAAACTTTTGTCCACAACCTTGCGGCTCTAAAACATGGCCTGAAACGGTCTCAAACATCCAAAAAACCTATGGAAAATTTTGAAAGGCCTAATTTACAGAAAATACAGTGCTTTGCTCGCACACCAAATCTCATAGCAATCTAATATTTTCACTCTACCCTACTTTTGGTGTGTTGAGTTAGTTGCAATGGAGCTTTTGTGTGGAGATGTAGAGGTTGAGAGAGAGAAGAGATAGAGACACACAATTTTTGATATTGAAAAGTGTACCTTAATAATGATTTTAGATAGGTATATGTACTATGTACAACCTGGCCCTTATGGGCAGACATAAGCACTTCCCTTTATCCCAACAACCTCCCCCCTCCCAAAGGCAATGTGCCCAAAGGTAGAGGAAAAGAATCAACTAAGTCTAAGTATGTACAAAGCTGAATAGACTATACCTATCCAATACCCTTGCCAGAAATAGGCAAAATTCTCTGTTGGAAGACCTTTCGTGAGAAGGTCTGCAAGATTATCATCATTATGCACGTTGATCAGCTCAATGCTCTTGCTGTCAAGTACCTTTATGATAAAATGATACTTCACCTATATAGGTTTTGTCTTTGCAAGCATGAAATATAGGGTTTTGTGCTAACATGATAGCACTCTGACTATCATAGTGGAGGACATGAACCTCAGTAATCCCAAGCTCAGCAACCAAAGGTGACAACCATAAGGCCTCTTTACATGCCTCAGTGGGGCAACCACATGCTCTGCCTCCATAGCAGACAATGCAATACACTTTTGTAGCCTAGATATCCAAGAGACAGATCCCCCTGTGAATTTAAACACATACCTTCTAGTGGACTTCCTATAGTCCACATGTCCAAAATAGTCTGCATCCGTAAAGCCAACGACAGATGTCTTCTTCTTACCAAAGTAGATACACAAATCCTTTGTGCCCTTGAGGTATCTCATAATACCTTTCAATGCTTCCAAACGCTTCTTGCCAGGGTTTACAATATATCTGCTAACCACTCCCACTGCAAAGGAAATGTTAGGATGTGTAGCAACCATAGCATACATCAAATTACCAACGGCTGAAGTAGCATACAAAATCTTGGTCATTTTAGCCTTCTCATCATCAGATGTAGGGCTGTCCTCTGCATCGAGTTTCACATATGGAGGCAATGGAACTCTAATTTCTTTCCCCCCTTCCATATTGCAATGCTGCAAAATCTTGGATACATACTCCTGTTGAGATAGATAGAGTAACCCCTTCAATCTATTTTTTAGTATCCGCATCCCAGGAATGCAATTGGCATCACCAAGTTTCTTCATGTCAAAGCTGCCATGAAGATTTTCCTTCAGTGAATCCAACATGTCATCAACATACAAAACCAAGATAATTAGGGTGCCATCTGCTGCCTTCTTGGTGTACAAGCAATGATCAACTTGACTTCTTTGAAAGCCCTGAGACTACATGAAAGTATCAAATTTATGATACCATTCCCTCGGTGCTTGTTTTAGACCATACAAACTCCGATTTGCCATACAAGTAGGTGTACAAGTTGAATAGTACCCCTAGATACCTCAAGCTAGCCTATAAGGCTAGATTGGTTGTTAAGGGCTTTAAGTACGAGCATGGTGTTGACTTCAATGAAGTCTCTCTCCTACCATCAAGATGACTATCTTATGCTTGGTTTTGACTTGGTTGCACAACATGATTAGAATCTCTCTCAGATCGATATTAAGATAGCTTTCTTACATGGGCACTTGCATGATTAGATTTATATGCAATAGTCTAAGGGCTTTGAGGAAAAATGTAAGAAACACTTAGTGTGAAATTTGAGAAACAACCTTTATGGCCTTATGCAGGCACCTAGAGAATGATACCACAAGTTTTATGCTTTCATGCATTCATAGGGATATAACCATAGTGATATGGATCCATGTTTATATAGAAAGAAGGCTTGTGATGGCAACCTTATGATTTTAGTACTATATGTGGATAATAAGCTAATTGCTGGAAGCACTCATGATGAGTTGCATGCTTTGAAAGGTTAGCTCAAGAACATATTTGAGATGAGGATATGGGACATGCCTCTTCTCACATATTCTTGGGATGCATATCACATGCGATCACTCTAAGGGACTCCTTTAGTTGTTGCATAAGAAGTACATCCAAGAGGTCCTTGAGCAGTTTCATATGCATGATGTTAAGCCTATTGACTGTCCTTGACCTTCTCATGTGAAGGTTAGGCATGCCAATTGTCCATATTCTAACGAGTAGAAGGTTGAGATGGCAAAGATTCCTTATGCATTAGCAGTAGGTAGTTTGATGTATGCCATGATAACCACTCATCTTGATATAACATTCATAGTGGAAGTTGTGGCACACTATATGGCTACACTTAGAAGGTGACATTGGGGTGCCATAACGAGTATTAGGAGGTCCCTTAAGAGCAATGAAAATATGTGCATATGTTATGGTGGCTAGGATACAAGAGTCATAGGATACTTACATTGACTCTGATTATGCAGGACATGCAGACAGTAGGAACTCCATGTGTTCACCTTCACTGGAGGTGCTATTTCTTGGATGTCCAAGGTGTAGAAATGCCTAGCCCTCTCTACTATAGAGGCAGAGTACGTTGCAACCACTAAGGCTTGTAACGAGGCTCTTTGGTTAGGCCATCTGGTCGCAAACCTTGATATTAGTGATGTGGTCCCTACACTGCATTCAGATTCTATGAGTGTCATTCAATTGGCTAAAAATTTGGCCTTTCATGTGAAGACAAAGCACATTGAGGTGCATTATCACTTCATCAAGGAGGTGGTGGGAGACACGTTTGTTGAGCTTGTCAAGATCTCTATTGATGAGAATCTTATCGATCTACTCACTAAAAGTATCTTGGCAAAATATTATGTCTTTCTTAGGAAAATGATGGGCATAAGATGAGACGATGTCTATTTCTTTTCTTATTGTACTTTATATATATTTGTACTTTGTCACTTTTTTCTTGTTTTCTCCTCACTAAGGGTATATTTTCCTTTAAGTGGGAGATTGTTGGAGGTAAACTGCTCATTTATTCATTACACTGACAATTCTCGCACACTTCTGCATTGCAAGTGATGGGCACCCATCATTATCACTTTATTCTTTATTCTTTCAGTGATTTTTGAATAAGGAAAGGTGTAATGTTCCCATTACTTAGTTTTTCTTAATAAATAATATGCGTATAAATTTTTTAAATTTATTTATGTTGAAAATAAAATGATAAAGGTTGCACATTTCAAGATAATTGATGAGGTATTATATGCTAGTTCATGGAAGCAAGGCTTGGGAAACCCTCCTAAGACAAGCATATTAAAACTATGTTTATAGTATAGAACAACAAAAAGAACTAGCCTAGTGGATAGTCACTTGGGAGTTAAGTACACTTGGGTGGTGACACCTCCGGGATAGGTGAGCTCTCGAGAAGCTTTTTCTACAAGTAGCGGGAGCTTCTCACGTGCAGCCAATGGCACCAATTAAGCCTTTGTAGCTTGTTGCCAAGTATGCTAGGTCTAAGATGCCAAGTGTAATATTTTCACATGAAATATTAAAGAATTTTGACCACTACACGCCCTGTGCAAAAGCAGTGCTAAGTCATCTCCCTCAATGGAATAATGTCAGTGGCTAAGTCCCTACCCCGCGCGTGCGATAATAAACCCCAATCGCGTCGTGCAAATAAGGCCGAGGCTAAAACTCGCAAGCCGTACGAGAACACCCTTTTTAGGAGAGGTAAATGGATAATGGTCAAATTTTGTGTAAATTTTTTTAATTATTAACCCCCTCCCCCCAACTGATGCATGGCGGGGAGAGGGAGTATGGAGGAAACCTTGTGTTATGTGGAGAGCATGGGGGAGAGAGGAAGCATGCAAACCACCCACGTGGGAGGCTATCTCTCCCCCCCTTAGCCTATATGACCCCCCTGGAGCTTATGAGGGGAGAGAGAAGGGAGGGACGACTGCTGCTACTGTTCGTGCTGTGCTGCCCAGGCCGTCGCCATCCGCCACGCCACTGCTGCTTGCCGCCGCCTGCTACAGCACTGCTACCACCTACCCCACCCCCACCCCCATCGCCATCATCATCATTATTATCATCACCTTCATCCTTATCCTCATCATCATCTTACTTTCTCTCTCCACGTCATGTTGCTGTCTCAGAAGACAGAAGCTTCTTTAGAAGCTTCTAAAACAAGGCCTCCATAAGCCTTGTTCATCTACACCATCTCGGGTTCTTTAAGAACTGCGATTATAAGACCGTGTCCTGCGCAAGGAGAAGACATCGGGCAGAAAGGGATTCATAACGTGTAAAGAGCCAAAGAGGAGTTGCTGAACCAGAATTCGACTCATCAATGGCCCCCAAGGAAATGGCAAGAGGCATTCACGTGGGAGTTTCTAC
This sequence comes from Lygodium microphyllum, assembly GCF_053477565.2. Taxonomy (NCBI): domain Eukaryota; kingdom Viridiplantae; phylum Streptophyta; class Polypodiopsida; order Schizaeales; family Lygodiaceae; genus Lygodium; species Lygodium microphyllum. The sequence continues at coordinate 25,553,648 of NC_141148.1, forward strand.
CCTAAGCACACGTGTGGATAATACCTCAAACCCCAATGCCCAGGTTCTTAGAAGTTTAATTCCGCATAAAAGGGAATGCATTAGGCACGATTAACTTTCATGGGGAAGTTATGAATGCAGTTATTTATTCGTCTTACAAGATTTAGTTGCATGTTGCACGTTGCTCACACGTCCAAGTCGCAATCCTGAAAGCATATTGCTTAAGTAAAAGGTGGATTTGCCTAGATACATCCTTGATTGCCTCACAAAAGAAAAAAACGCATAATGCATTTAGGAAATAACTTCCTTGTTGTGATTCGCATGAGATAATCATTAACATCCATTAGAATATTGTCCAAAGAATTGCATTACATGAAAAGGAAACCATGAACTTACCAGTTGCATGCAAGGATGTTTTAAGTCGAATTAAGTGCCATTGAGAATGGATTAAGTCAACAATAGTCTTATGACATTTGTCATGCATGAACTTCTTTATTGAAGTTGTTTTAGAAAAAGATGCATTTCATATTAAATCATGAATTCAATGCATTGGACAAAAGGTTTATAGGTATAGTTCTTGTTAAAACTCAACGTAGGTTTCTATACGAGTTAGTCCTAAATTGTCATTCATTAAAGCTTGGTTCCATTGCATCATTATAGTTTTAGCGCAAGGGAAAAGAAATGATCATTGAAATATTTTAGCTTCATAGAAGGAAAAGTCAATGAATCACATATTTGTATGGGATGTTATGTTTTGCAATTATTTACATCTCTTAGGAAAAGGATTTGTATCTCTTCTAAGGAAAGATAACCTCTAGTCACAAGACCATTAGATCGATTAGGTAATTCACTTGCAATAGTGTAACTCAAACGATGGTTACCTCAATGCCTTAGGTAGAGTTTAGTACGCTAAAAATTCTGCCTAGTATTGCACTTGGGACGTCAAGTCAAGACTTTCGAATCTGAGGGTCCTACCCACATTCATGGAATGTTAGGGTTAGTAACGATCTAGGGTTTTTACCCCAGGGCGAATTGGCCTAATACTAGACTTCCGATTGAGTTTAGAAACCCTAGGGCTAAATGTTGTCGGCCTAGTATGGTTAGGGTTGTCCTAGTATACTTCTTGACCAAGGAACATCGTTTGATGGGAGAAACGATCCCACAAGTTAGATGCGACACTTGTCCCATGCAACAAGTTGCAACGTCGCATGGCTTTGTGCTTAAATCACAAGATAGATTTGCCACTCCTTGGAACAAGGTTAGCAGGTTCTAGTGTAAGTCTAATTTGCAAGAGGATGAGTAGACATCTTGCTACATCACCCTTCTTTGGATCGATTTGCCAAGTTAGGGTAACTATGAATTGCCTAGCAAGCAATGGATAAATCAAGATAGGGCGACAAGGTTGCCCAGGATTTACTGTCTTAGTTTAAGGAACCTAAGATGTTTGTTAATTTGGGGTTATAACAGGGTATAAACCCTAACCCAAGGATAAAAGGGTAAACAAACAACAAAACCCTTGGGGATCTTACCAAGTCACAATTGATCCCGGATCGAATGCTGGATGCATTTGGAGAGAAGGATTCACACCTTAGCAGTTGGCCAAACAAACGACCATTGCATTGATTGTGTTTGTATAGTTAGGAGCACTGTTTGTATTGCTTTGCTCAAGGAACTAAAGATGGAAAAATAATTAATGCTTTAGGTTGAAGGCCTGGAGGAAGAGGCAGCATCAGTTACCCCCGACTGTCTGCCTGACCCTAACCAAGGGGGTTGTTAGCCGCGCCGGGTACGTGAACCGAACCCACCGTGAGAGGTCTCTCCGTGGGTGCTACTTGGAGTAGGAGGACGCTTGGGTACCAGGGGGGACTCTGGCCGTAAATCCCTTGCCTCCGGGTCCTGCACAAGAGGCCGACGTGACTCGGGATTGGATCTCGAGACCCACATACTAGTCTACGTGCAAAAACTTGGATTATGTAATGTGCCTATCTGTTCGCTCGCAGGACACGTCTTAGCAGCCCATCGGGAAGAGAGTCTAGAAAGCGCCGCCCAGCACTCCCATGGAATGTTACGGGGTTTGTGATCTAGGTCTTTCCGAGTCTGCCACATAGCGGAAGCATTCTGACTGTTCCCACTTAGGACCGACTTGAATCAGGGTTTCCCTAATGGTCAAGTTCCTAGAGAGTAACTAGCGTCGAACCCCAGGCAAACTATTTTACGCAAAAACGTCAGGGTCAAAGTGGATTCATGTTGCACTTGGTTCAAAGAGAATGGAAAACGAGAGGGATGCAAAGCTTGACCTCTCTGTCCATAAGGCATAGTCCCATTCCGTTCCCCCTAAACAGCATAAATCAGGATTCTAGTAACCTAGATTCTAGGCCATCGTTCCTTGCTTTCAACTTCTTTGAGAAAAGTTCTCGGCCAACCGGGACCACCCATCCATAGGACGGACCCATGGCCACATCCACCGCACTTTCCTCAGGGTTGCTTTAGTTGTCTAATTACCCAGCATTTAGTTTGATATGCAAAAATAACTTCCTTAATTAGCCAGTTAATCATCGGTTCCTTTATGTAATCTTAGCACTGTCATAGAAAAACAATGTCAAACAAGTTTCTTTTCAACAATTTATCTTATTAAACAGTCTTTGGAATATATCATAATAATAAAGCCCGTAGGCTAATCCATAATCCACCCCGAAGGCAATCCATAATTCTCCTAAAGGAAATCCAGCAATCCTTAGGGATTACTAATCCAAGTTTCCGCCCATAGACTAGTATGCGGGCCTCGAGATCCAATCCCGAGTCACGTTGGCCTCTTGTGCAGGACCCGAAAGGCAAGGGATTTATGGCCAGATCCCCCCTGGCACCCAAGTGTCCTCCTGCTCCAAGTAGCGCCCAACGGAGAGACCTGTGACGGCGGGTTCGGTCCACGTTTCCGGCGCGGCTAACAACCCCCTTGGTTAGGGTCAGGCAGACAGTCGGGGGTAACTAATGCTGCCTCTCCCTCCAGGCCTTCAACCTGAAGCATTCATTATTTTTCCATCTTTAGTTCTTTGAGCAAAGCAATACAAACAGTGCTCCTAAACTGTACAAACACAATCAAACCAGTGGTCGTTTATTTGGGACCAACTACTAAGAAGTGAATCCTTCTCTCCAAATGCGTCCAGCATTTGATCCGGGATCAATTGCGACTTGGTAAGATCCCCAAGGGTTTCGTTGCTTGTTTACCCTTTTATCCATGGGTTAGGGTTATACCCTGTTAATCCAAATTAACTAACACCTTAGGTTTCTCAAAATAAGACAGTAAATCCTGGCGACCTTGTCGCTCTAACTTGATTTGTCAATTGCTTGCTAGGCAATTCATAGTTACCCTATCTTGGCAAATCAGCCCAAGAAGGGTGATGTAGCAGGATGACTACTCATCCTCTTGCAAGTTAGACTTGCACTAGAACTTGCCAACCTTATTCCAAGGAGTGGAAAATCTATCTTGTGATTAAAACACAAAGGCATGCGACTTTACTACTTGTTGCACAAGTGTCGCACTTAACTTGTGGGGTCGTTTCTCCCATCAAACGACGTTTCTTGGTCAAGAAATATGTTTGGCTAAGATATAGGGTTGGGAGTCCTCTTGACCTAACCCAATCCCTAACCTTACTAGGCCAATAATGTTTGGCCCCAGGGTTTCTAAACTTAATCGAAAGTTTAGAATTAGGTCGATTGATCCTTAGGGTAAAACCTTGGATCGTTATTGTTGGGTGTCCAATTAACCCAATCATTCTGTGAATGTGGTCAAGACCTTTGGGTTTGAAAGTCTCGACTTGACGTCCCAAGTGCGATACTATGCAGAATTTTTAACGTGCTACTCCTACCTAGCACTTTGAAGTGTTCATCGTAGCAATTAGTTATGCTTTTACGAATCCCTTGAGGGTTATACCCTTACAAGTGATCTAGCCAAATCGGTCTACTTGTCTTACGACAAGAAGCGATCTTTTCTTAAAGATGCTAAACTTGTTCTAAAGGTGTAAATAGTTGCAAAACATCACATTACGTGTAAATATGCGATTCATTACTTCTGTGTAACAATAAGGTTTGCAAGTTCCATTTCTTTTCCTTGCTAAAATCATGATGATTGACAACTTGGGAAATAACTTGCATAAAACCTACATAGATTTACATCAAGAAGGTATGCCTACAATCTTTTGTTTAATGCAATTGAATTTCATGCTTTAATATGACGTGCAACCTTTTCTAGGTAGAACTTCGACGAATGAAGTTCATGCATGATAAATGTCATAAGACCAATGTTGACTTAATCCATTCTACGATACTTAATCCGTCTTAAAAATGCAAGCACCTTTGCATGTAACACGCAAGTTCATGGTTTCCTTTTCATACCATGCAAGTCCTTGGACAACATTCTAACGGATGTTTAATGAATATCTCTTACAAATGATATCTAGGAAATCATGGCCTAGATGCATTATGCGCTTGTTCTTTCATGCAAGGAAGATAAGGGTGAATTTAAACAAAATTTTCATCCTTTTAACCTATGCAATATGCGTTTAGGCTTGTCACTTTTGAAATGCAACATGCAACTAAGCTCGTAAGATGAATAAGTAATTTACATTCATAACTTTCCCATGTATTTTAAGCGTGCCCAATGCAAAATTAAACTTCTAAGAACCTGGTTATGAGGACTTGTAGCGATGTCCACGTGTAATCTTGGGTTCAAGGCTTCCGCGGGTGCGCCTTGCATCTTTGGCTTTGGGCCATCGATGATGTAGTGGACGTGAACTCCACGATTTCTCCTTGCCCTTATTCATGATATCCGATCTGCCTATTTGGCCAATACTTCTTTCCTCGCGCAGGAGTTGGGGCTTATGAGTTCGATTTCTAAAACCGGGGAGGCACGTGAAAACAAGGCTTATGGAAGCCCAACTTTAGAAGCTTCTGCTTCTCTACAGGATTATGTGGAGGGGGGGATAATGATTGGAGGAGAGAATTATGACGATGATGGTAGTGGGATGGGCAGCAGCAGCAGGCGGCAGCCTGGTGGTCTTCACGACGGCGATGATGGCGGGCTGCGTGGCATTGTAAGGTGCCAACGACGGCTGCAGCATGGCCTCCTCTTCTCTCCCTTTGTGCCTCTCCCTCAAGATCCAGGGGGGGAGGTTTTATAGTATGTAAGGGGGGGGGGGGGGAGATCCACACACATGGAGGGCTTTCATGCCTTCCCTCCCTCATGCATCCCCACACCACACTCCTCCCTCTCTCCACTTAGCTCCACTCTCTCTCCCTTGCCATGCATCGGTTGAGGGGAGGGGGTAAATAGTAAAAAAATTTGCACTACTTTAATCATTTATCCATTTGCCTTTACGTAAGGGGTGTTTCTCATGCGGCTTGCGGTCTTCAAGCCCCGGCCTCATTTGCATGACATAGAGCCGGAATTTAACATGGTGCGCGGTGGAAACACTTAGCCACCGACATTAATCGACGCGGGAGATGGCTTTGCACAAATTTTGTGCGGGCGTGCAGTGATCAAAGTTCTTTAATATTTCGAGCAAAAATATTACATTCTCTCCCCCTTAGAGGAATCGAGATGTCCTCATCTCAAGAAGAACTGGGGGTATTGTTGGTTGAGAGCACTTTCATCCATCCAAGTGGCATCCTCCTCGGGACAATCTTTCCACTAGACGAGGTATTCTCTCAAGGTTCTGGATCTCAAATGCCTCTCCCTAACATCTAAGATCCTATCAGGCCGTAGCTCAAGGACTCCTTGGCTAGGAATTACAACTTGTTGATCATTAAGCACATGACTAGGGTTAGGTACATACTTTTTCAGTAGACTGATATGGAATACATTATGAACCTTTAGGTTCTCAGGGAGTTGAAGTCTGTAAGCACTAGGTCCTAGGAACTTGAGGATCTTGTAGGGTCCACAATACCTTGGACTTAGCTTCTTGCATTCACCTAAGGATATGGAACTCTTCTTTGGGCGTACGCGAATGAAGACCATATCCCCTTCAGCGAAGGATCTATCTTGACGTTTCAAATCTGCGTATGCCTTCTGTCTATCCTTGGCAGCTTGGATGTCCTGTCTTATTGACTTCATTTGGTCATCCATATCTTCCAGCATTTTCTTTGAAGCTTCAACCCTCAAGGTTGGATCCGAGAAGTTTAAAGGACTTCGACAGTTGTGCCCATACAATACTTGCAAAGGGGTCATCTGAATGCTTTGTTGGTAGGAAGCATTGTAAGCAAACTCAACTAGTGGTAAGTATTGAATCCACTTTTTGGGTTCATGGCAACAGTGTGCCCTTAGCATATCCTCAATGACTTGGTTGACTCGCTCCGTTTGACCATCGGTTTGGGGATCTAAGCTGTACTAAAACATAGTTGAGTCCCAATGGCTTCGAAGATAGCTTTCTAGAAGTGTGACATGAAGAGTGAGTCACGATCACTAATGATTCTTCTGGGTAACCCATGCAGTTTGAATATCTCCTTGATAAATAAACTTGCAATGTTTGAGGCTTTATAGTTTGTCTTAACAGGGATAAGATGTGCAACCTTGGTGAGCATATCCACCACAACCATAATGGAGTTGTACCCTCCTTGAACTTGGGGTAGGCCAACAACAAAATCCATACTAATGAATTCCCATTTCATTTGGGGAATGTCAAGTGGTTGCAACTTCCCTGGCATTTTGACATGTTCGGCCTTAATATGTTGACAAGACAAACATTCCGTGACATATTTGAGAATGTCACCTTTAAGCCTCTCCTAATAATAACTCTTCCTAATTGCATTGAAGGTCTTGGCATAGCCAAGATGTCCTGAAAGAGGGGAGTCATAAGCTTTCTAAAGTATTTTCTGCTTGAGGGACTGGCTTGCCGGTATACATAATCTCGTTCTATAGTGGACAAGTCCACCATTGATAGAGAATTCTAGATACTTTGCCTATAGCTTTGGGTCTTGATCCTTGATGGGGATCTCCCTTAGCAACTTTTGATAGGTTGGATCATGGCATGCCTCTTCTCTAGCTAACGCAAATATTGGGTTGTTTGGCATGGATACCTTTGTGGCTAGAGATCTAGCTGTTGATGGATCTTCAGGATCAGAGAATTTAGAAATGCCTTGCGACTAAGTGCATCAGCAACTACATTCTCCTTTCCAGGCCCACATTTGATTTCAAAGTCATATTCCTCCAGCACTTCAATCCATCGACCTTGCCTCATGTTGAGCTCATTTTGGGTAAAGATCCACTTAAGACTTTTATGATCCGTCACTAGGGTAAACTTGTTACCCAGCAGGTAGTGTCTCCAAATCTTGAGAGCATGGATGACAGCTAACAACTCCAGATCATGGGTAGTATAGTTCCTCTCATGGCTCTTCAGTTTCCTTGAAGAGTATGCTACAGGATGACCTTCTTGCATAAGCACACATCCTAAGGCAAGTGTGCTAGCATTAGTTATTACTTCGAACTCCTTACTAAGGTCCGGAAGTTTCAGGATAGGTGCTGATACCAAGCTTTGCTTTAGCTTATCAAAGCTATATTGTTCATCAGGTGACTATAAAATCGATGTTTGCTTCTTCAGTAGATCCGTCAGAGGTGCTGCAATCAAAGCATAGTCTTTGATAAAGACCCTGTACCATCCTATCAATCCAAGAAAACTGCGTATTTCTTTGATAGTTGTTGGTATTGGCCACTCTAGAATGTCTCTGACCTTGACTAGGTCTACTGAGATTCCTTCTGCTGATACAATGAATCCTAGATATTCAATCTGTCGCTTGAAGAATGCACACTTCTTCTTCTTAGCATAAAGCTTGTGTGCTCTCATTGTCTCAAGGAAAATGCGAAGCTGGGATTCATGATCTTCTTCTTGTTTGGAGTAGACTAAGGTATTGTCAAAGAAGATGAGTACAAAGTCATCAAGATATGGCCTAAAGATATCCTGCATTAACATGTTGAAGGTGGCAGGTGCATTCGTCCGCTCGAATGACATGACCAGTAACTCAAAATGACCATATCTTGTGCTAAATGCCGTCTTTGGGATATCTTCTTCCTTGATCCTTATGTGATAGTATCTAGACCTGAGATCAATCTTGGAGAAGATCTTCGCACCTTGAAGACAGTCAAGAAGTTTATATGTTCTTGGAATAGGATACTTGTTCTTAATAGTTGATTAATTCAGCCCTCTGTAATCAATACATAACCAAAGTGTTCCATCTTTCTTCTTCTAGAACAACACTGGAACTCCCCATGGCGAACTGCTAGGATGGATGTAACCTTGGTCTAACAGTTGCTTGAGTTGCTCCTTCAACTCAATTGCTTCCGGGATGGACATTCTATATGGCCTCTTTGCAATTGGTGCAGCTCCTGGCACTAGCTTGATTTCATGATCAACTTCCCTTTGAGGAGGAAGTTCTGTCAGCTCTTCAGGAAATACGTCTGCATACTCCTTTAGCCATGAAGGTTCTTCACTAGACTCCTAATTCTGGTCTAGCTTATTAAGCTTAATCAAATAGACAGGTAGTCCCTTTCTAACTCCCTTTATTATCCGAGATGCTTTGGCCAATTGAATTTTCAGCTTTCCAGCCTCTCCTTGAGTTGTGACCGATTCCCCTTTAGAATCTCGAAAGAAAACTTGGCCCTTTCCATAGTGAATGTGGGCATCATTAGGTTTAAGCCAATCCATTCCGAGCAAACACTCATGGATACCGAGGTTCATAACCCTGAATCTGACCGAAGTCGAATTTCCTCCTAGTAGGAATTCCACATTACATTACATGTCCTATTCAGCTTTTAGCCAAGTGACCAAATCACTTAACTTTTTTTTTTCAACACTCACAGCCAAGACAGTCATTGATAAAAAGAGTCTTATTTCATTCATATGGGCATAGCCCTTTCAGAGTACAATTATTCTTGGGGAGATGGAACAAGCTAATACATTAATTCAGGGAGAATAAGGTTGTGTTGCATTTAGCTATGGGAATTGAGTAATAGTATGGATTGGGGTCATGGATTTTCAGGCATCGACAGGTCATTGGAAGATTAGGGTATCCTTTCCTTTGATACCCGTTCTTTTCATAACGTCCCAACACCTTGATTCTGTCGGCGGGGATTACTCGAGTCACTTCCTTGTACACATACTTGTTTTGCTTGACTTTTCGACCACCGACATGTAGGGTTGCGTTTGCGTGAGCTTCAACAAAGATGAACAGCTTCACGATCTTCAAGTCCTCCATACACTTGATTCTCTTCAAGTTGGTTCAAAGGTACGTAAGTCGGTGGGAAGCTATATAATAGATCCTTGAAACACCCATCCATCTCTGTTCCATGTACAGGGGTGAAGGATTGTAGATGTGGTCTAGGATATTCATCATGTTGATCCTCTGCCCATAATCCAAAGCATGCATCGCGGTTATAAACATAACCTGGAACACCAAGAATCTGTTCCATGCTTCACGACTCTACAAGTTAGCATTGATAAGTAAGTAAGGAAACGATCTTAACAGCAACATTTGCTCTACTTTTCCTTATTAAGTTTTCTTGTAAATTAGTTTCTCGTTGGTTTGCTCTGATACCAATCGTAACATGTCCACCTGTTTGCTCGCACGACACATCTTAGCAGCCCATCGAGAAGAGAGTCTAGAAAGCACCGCTCGGTACTCCCATGGAATGTTACGGGGTTTGCGATCTAGATCTTCCCCAGTCTGCCACGTAGCGGAAGCATTCCGATCGTTCCCACTTAGGATCGACCTCAATTAGGGTTTCCCTAATGGTCAAGTTCCTAGAGAGTAACTAGCGTCGAACCCCAGGTGAACTACTTTATGCAAAAACATCAGGGTCAAAGTGGATTCATGCTGCACTTGGTTCAAGGAGAATGGGAAATGAGAGGGATGCAAATCTCGACCTCTCTGCCCATAAGACATAGTCCCATTCCGTTCCCCTAAAACAGCATAAATCAGGATTCTAGTAACCTAGATTCTAGGTAATCGTTCCTTGCTATTAACTTCTTTGAGAAAAGTTCTCGGCCAACTGTTGGGACCACCCATCTGTAGGATGGACCCATGGCCACATCCATCGCACTTTCCTCAAGGTTGCTTTAGTTGTCTAATTACCTACCACATTTAGTTTGACACGCAAAAACAACTTCCTTAATTAGCCAGTTAATCATCGGTTCCTTTATGTAATCTTAGCACTGACATAGAAAAACAATGTCAAACAAGTTTCTTTTCAACAATTTATCTTATTAAACAGTCTTTGGAATACATCATAATAATCCAACCCATAGGCTAATCCATAATCCACCCGAAGGCAATCCATAATTCTCTCGAAGGCAATCCAGCAATCCTCAGGGATTATAAATCCAAGTTTTCACCCGTAGACTAGTATGCAGGCCTCGAGATCCAATCCCGAGTCACGTCGGCCTCTTGTGTAGGACCCGAAAGGCAAGAGATTTACAGCCAGACCCCCCCTAGTATCCAAGCGTCCTCCTGCTTCAAGTAGCGTCCAATGGAGAGACCTCTCACGGCGGGTTTGGTCCATGTTCCCGGGGTGGCTAACAACCCCCTTGGTGTAACATTCTGATCTTTCATGCGTGAACTGCTTTTATAAGTCGTAGGGATAATTCTTTTAATTAGATAATGGCAAAATTTTTAAATTATCCCCCTCTCCTCCAGTCGACTGTCGTGCTGGAGGAAGAAGGGAATAGCATGTATGAGCAAGCTCCTTGCTGGAGCTTGCTCAAGGAGGGAAAACATGCACTATGCCACGCAAGGGAGGGAGGATCCCCTCCCCTCAGCTATTTAAGGATGGTGGGAGGATTGGGGCATGGGGCTGCCAGAAAGCTCGAGGAGGGAGTGAAGAGTCTGCCATAGAGCAAGGGAGGATTGCCGTAAAGCCAGACGAGACGCTGCCCAATCACCAATTGCAGCTGCCATTGCAGTTAGATCCCCCTGCCCACATCGCCATCTAATTACCGTAAGGAGGAAAGAGGAGATTGACTGCGTTGTAGAATTCATCCAGAGGAGGAGAGGGCCATCACCGTGCTGCTCCGCTGGTCAAGAGGGAGGAAGAAAGTCGCCACTGCGCCGTCCTCTGCTGCCAGCTCGCCGCCAGAAGACGCTCCTTTTCCCTCCACGTGGGCTCCTTTGAACTCCCAGAGGCTTTGGAAGCTTCTTAGGAAGCTTCTATAGCTCCTAAGAAGCCCCCCCTCATATGCACTTTTAAAGCCCCTTTTCCCCCCATGCAAAAATACCTTATTTAGCCCTTTCATACCTTTGTTTTCCCCCCACACAAAAAGAATAGACTCCTTGGAAGCTTCTTAGAAAGCTTCTATAGCTCCTAAGAAGCCCCCCCTCATATGGACTTTTAAAGGCCCTTTCCCCCCCATGCAAAAATCCCTTATTTATCCCTTTCATACCTTTGTTTTCCCCCCACATAAAAAGAATAGACTCCCTTTAAGCCCCCTCTTTCCCCCAACATTTGCCTTGAAGGGCCCTCATATGGGCTCCTTAAAGCCCCTATTTTCCCCCAAATTTTCCCCTTGAAGGGCCTTCATGTGGTCCTTAAGCCTTTCTTTTTCCCCCATACAATAATTCCTCCTAAGGCCCTTTCATACCTTTCGTTTCCGCCCCCCCTCCCCCCCTCGGGATTCCTAAAAATCTTATTTCCATGGCTTTAAAGAAGCCTTACCATCGAAAGACTTTAAATCCCGCCCCCGCCAAATTCTTCTTTCGGCCTTCCTCCTAGCCGTGGTCATGTGGGCTTACTAAAACACCCCCTGCCCCGGGAATCCAAAGCCCTTCGTGTGCCCCTTTCATACACTTTGTTTTTCCCTCCTCTTCGGGATTCTTCCATCCAATTTCATGTGAATTCCACGTAAATCCCTTTCTGGTGTTCGTGTACGAAGGAGATGGACAAGATCGTAACTCCGCACCCAAGGCGAAAAGGCTACATTCGCAATGGCTCCTAAGAAAGTCCAAGGCGCAACCACAGGAGGATCGTCTCCTAGCATCCACGTGGACATCTCACCACAAGTCCAGGTTTTCCTTCCTAATTTTTATTTGGTATTGTTATAATTCAATCGTGCGAGGATAATTGTTGGAGATAGGATGCATTTTTCGTCTTAAATACTTAGGTTAACTCTAAAAGAATTAGCTCATGAGATAGAAAAGTTCGGTCATTAGTATTTTCAATAAAACGAACAAAATAAAGTGAGTAGAAAATTGATATGCATTTCTAGCAAGTAGTTTTATGCATTGTAATGAATTGAACTTAGATTGATGTCCATATTTACAAAACGGAATTAAGATAGTGCACTCTGTTTAGGCATAGGAGTATAGACTGCATGTCACATTATTAGGACATATCTTCTTTGCAATGAGTCATTAAGGAAAGTGCTAATAATCCATGCGAAATAGCAAGGCATGAAATGATTCTTAAGCTGCATAACTCTAGTCAATTATCGTTTTTCAACTACATAATTATTAGTAAAAGGATGATTCTTTTAGCATGAATCTTGTTCGCAAGTAATAGGATGATTAATTGGAATTAGGTTATAACCTAACCTATGCTTGATCTTAAACCAAAAAGTTAGGGTTTGAAAATCAACTTACGCGTAGACAATGAGTCATGTGGTTATGGAAATTATAGCATAATTATCTTCAACAATAGACTGATTAAATTGGCATAAACCTAAACACCTAAAAAAAACCGTGGAATACTCGTTTAGAAAAGGGTTAATTCCATGCAATGTATCCCAAGGAACTGACTAGGGTTAGCACGGTAAAGACATTTACCTAGTCGCACGTATTGCTAAAACTGAAACTCCGATACCCTAAAGACTTGCCCACATTCACGTAATGTAGGGACAGTAGGATCTACTTTCGAGAAAAGATCTAGGGTTTTTCCTAAGAATCTCTTGCTAAAAAGATGAAACTCGAAACCCTAGGACTAACAAGTCGGCCTAATGCCATTAAGAACATATTAATTCGTGACTCCATTCGATGGGTAAATAGTCCCACAATTGATGCAACACTTGTGCAACAAGATGTAGAGTCGCATGATCTTGTGATTTGATCATTCCCTAAGATACTATATTAGGACGATTATTCATCCTCTTGCAAGATAAGTTGCGTAAGAATCTGCCAATCTTATTCCGAGGAATTGGAATTGGCTATCTCTGACTCTCTCTCTCTCTCTCTCTATTAATAATACATCATATCCTCACTACAAATCTCTCATAATCACTCACAATAATCCTTCTTAGGTTGTGGATACCCCTCCCAAGAGGTATGTTTGATATGAAGGGTCACCAGAGCCACTACAGTGTCTTTTCATAGCTCACTACTGTCACTTCACTTCAGTCTTCACTCGAGTCTTCAGCAACTACTTCTTTCACTTCTTTCAGCTCTTTTGCACTTGTATTCACCTCTTTCCAAGGCTAGAAAACTTTCCCAAGCTACACTTTCATCCAACAGAACACATATAGAAGCATACAGAATAGTCACAGTACAGTACCAGAACAACTACATTACAGAACAGAACAGAGACAGAAGCTCTACAGAAGACCTACAGAAGGTTACAGAAGGTCATCAAAACCTCATAACTCATACTCAAACCATTCCAAACTCTCACAAACTATTCAATAAGCTTTTACAAGATCTCAATCTTCATCAATCAATACTCCATCCCTCCTTACAGAAGACAATCAGAACAAAACAGAACAAAACAGAATCTATACAGAAGGTATACAGAACTAATCAGAACTTATCAGAACATCACAGAACCTCACATCTTTACTAATAAACATCATGAGCTTCCAAAACACAATCAATATCATCCAAAACACTCTCAAACCACTTCCAAACCAACCAATCATCTCATAAAATCAACCATTCAGCTCTCAAAAACAACAAAAATCAGCCAAAAAACAAGTCATTTCAACACTCAACATATCCCCACACTTAATAAGGAAGCGTCCTCGTGACCCCGGAAAAAGGGAATACAAGTTCATTCAAAAGCTCAACTTTGATCTTCAATATCTCTTCAAAAACAATCCATCCAACCAGGACCCCAACTTATCACCTGTATCTAATATAAAAATACAACGAAAGGAAAACCCTTTATACATTAACACTGCTTATCAAACTGAAAATCACAACAAACTTGTAAAGGATATAAGAGGTTTCTTCTTCTTCTTCTTCATCAGCATCTTCAACTCTCCAATCACGACCCCATCACCACAGTTCTCCAAAATGTAGCTCGCACGATAGCCAATCCAATAGGCAACCACCACGATCTTATTACATAAATTAACCCACAACACAAACACTACACACAACACAACCATCTGAATGACTCCTCCAAAAAGAGAGATTTTCATTAAAAATCATCCACCATACATTGGAAAAGGTATCAATGAAGATGATCCCTCTTAAAAGATTGATGATTTCGGAAACGATCCATAGACAAAGATTCATCTACAAATGTTTTGGGAGGATTTTGAAAAAATTGAAGACAGCACATCCTTTCCAATAGGACAAGGTATCTGCTAGGCAAACAAAGGGCATGAAAATACAATATATCCAGCTCTGCTGGGAATCAATGCTCATATTGACATTCAGGCACAACTTTGGAATAGGCTTGGAATCATTATGAGAATGCCTATGCATGTACGCCAGGTACCAAGCAAAGTGAGCAGTTAATCTCACTGAAGGATCTGCAGACTGTGAATACTGCTGAGCAAAATGAATATAGTTCTGGTATGCTTGACTGGCAGCTGTCCATTCTCCTCGGATTACTGGCCAATTGATCTGAGGTCTTGTAAGGGAATCATTCGAGCTCCATCCCCTTCTTCTGGAAATCTAATGAACAAACCCGTCATAGTCACTAACCAACTGAGGTGGTTGAGATATAGAAGTGTTAGGAGAGGGAAGTGGAATAAGGAAAAGGGGATGAATTGAGGGATATGCAAAATTATAAAAGGAAGAATAGTTTAAAGAAGGAGTGGTTGAAATTTGTAGGGAATTAGTTAAAAAGGGTGTTAATTGATAAATAGAAAAGGTGGAAGGAACATTAATGGATGGAGAAGGACATGGTGGAGAAGGGGAAAATACTCTATCCTCAATAAAAGAGCAGTATGTAAAAATGGGAATTTGAGGGAAAGATGAAGGTTGGAAAAGAAGGGGTAAAATGGTTGTGGAATTAGATTGACAAAGGGAAAGATATATATGATATCGGTGAGCCATTTTTTGGTAATACAGGAGGGTAGGAACAGAAGGTCCTAAGAGAGATCGTCTATGATAGGCATAAAAAAAGGTAGAATCAAACGGATTATGTTTTGAAAGATAAGCTAAGAGATCCACCCTCAATTGATTAGTACTCTGGGCATAGGTAGGGGCTGTATTCTGTCTTTGATTCAGGACCACAGAATCAATCATGGTATGCCAGGAATTATCAGGGCAATTAGCCACTTTGGAGGAGTAACTCTGGAACATGTCAGCTATGCGCAACTCCAAATGGTTGACATACAAAATAGCTTGTAGAACCACGTCTCCCACATACCAAGCCATATCCACTGCATCGGGAATTAACAAGTCTCCACGTAGATACATGTAGGACATCAACATGGTATCTGTCGTGACAGAATCTTGAAACACCATCCTTACCACCTTTGTCAGCAACTCAGCAGACCAAGCCCCACTCCATCCATCCTCTGGAAGAGGTAAATCCATCGTGGAAACCTTCATATAGAAGGCCAACTTCTGTAAGTGGTAGTGGACAAAGAAAGAATGGTCTGGTGGAACATATTCCTGAAACTGCTCAAATGTAGACCATAGCAAATCCATCCTGGACTGCAATCTTTCCACTTTATCTTGGAAGAGAGGACACAAGGTAGCCTGTCTCTGAAGAGCAGCCAAGTCCTGCTGTGAGAGAGAAGGGATCAAGGGAACATTAGGGCTGGGAGGAACAGACCGGGACTTTGCCAGCTGATCTTGCAACTGCTTGATTTGGGAAGCTTGTGATTCCACTGTGTCATTAGCAGTTTGTAAGGCTGAAAGTTTGACATCTAAAAGAGTTTGGAACACGTGCGCTTCACTGGACATCCTCTCCTTCTCCTCTGAAAGGCTAGTAACCTTTGATTGAGCCTCTAGTAACTGGATCTTCAAAGAAGATATCTCATCTCGTTGGGTTGCAACCAGTTGGGTTTGTTGCTCCATCTTCTTAAACAAATCTGCTAGGGTATCCTTAGCAGAGGCTAACTCGGATGTTGCCTTATGCAACTGGTCCTTAGACTACATCAATTCTTCATAAAAGGAAGCATACAGTTGTTGAACACAGGCTGTCACTGACAATTCAATGGAACTCTGAATGTCTTTACAGAGGAAAGGAATTGCATCTCCTGAGACTAGACTGTTCAGTGAGGGGACTGATATATCCAATGAACCTTCTCAATGTGCTCTGAACAGGTTATTACAAGTGAGATAACCAGGGAAATCACTGCCAGAGGTAGCAAGAATGGGCACTAAAGGAAGAACTGAAGGAGCTTTATCCGCTACCCGCTTCAAGCGTTTGCGTTGTATGACCAGGGGAGGAGGAGAATCATCATCCTCTATATCAATTGGTTTTGACTCATCTGAAGGTGGAGGAGGAGGTACTGGATATGATGGAGGAGGTGGAGGCACACTCTTCTGTAAACCTGAGTGGGTCAAGAAGGCAGACAAATACGATCCATAGGTGACATTGGTAGCATTACCCCTGGTGACTTTGATGAAATGTTGATCCGTCTTAGTGAGTAAGTAAGTGCTCCAATCAATAGCTACTCCTTCAACACCATCCGTGAAGCTGTGAAAAGCTCTTTGGACAAGTACTGGGATGGCGTTTTGGCAGGCATAAACCTGTCCTGGAGAAACTGACAGACCATCTTCCACACAGGATCAGTGATCATGGAAAAGGAAACTCTTGAAGAGTTGATCACCTTCTTAACATCCAGCACTTCCCTTGTTTGCTTTTGTAACAGCTTCAAAATCTCTTCATTAGAGAAAAGCAGGCGAGTGGTAACAAAGGGTTCACCTTTGGAGGGAAGAGAAAGAGCCTTCCCTAGGCCTCGAGGTGTCAAAGTCATAGAAATACCCTGGACCAGTCCTGACTTCTTGATGTAGGAGGCCAAAAACTCATCACACATCGATGGATCCTCTAGAAGCAATGGAAAGGAGGTAGCCACAAAAGCAGCGAGTCCCGCCTTCGTGAGAGGCTCAAAAGTGAGTAGGGAAGAGTAATCCCTATTGACGAGTGGGACATACTGGATAGGGGGAGGAGCGTGAGAAGGCGCCATTCAGATGGTTACACACACACCACAAACACAGACAATCAAGGAGAATGCCTGCAAAGCAACAGACAAAAAACCAAGGATAAGAGAACAACCAAAACAATAAAACATGACTCGACCAACTATCCCCAAGCAAACCACAGCCGAGAAAAAAAAATCGACATGACCTCGAGACATATGCGATCGAAAGCTTCATGCTATGCATCATGCAAACACCCAAAACCTCGTATCAGGCAATAAAGAAAAAACTACACACCGTACCCTTAACCGTAACAAAGACACTGAACCAAAACATCACAACAACCTACACACATCAAGACCACATCTGTGATAAACCGGTGTTGGACCATGGAAATAACTCCAAAGACTGCGCATACCCATCCCACAAAACCGGGTTTATTACAAAGGGGAATTAAGTGCAGTGAGGGGGAATTAATTTAATGAAATGTTCATTTTAATAAATTATTAAGAATGGGTGAATTTTTATTAAGTGATAAACCTTAACAAGAAAACGGCGGTTCCTTCTTAAAAAGTTAATTACCAATTATTAGGTTAAAGCGGTGCTTTAATTCGAATCCCGGACTTCGATACCCAGACTGGGTCTTTAAATGCAAGTTCATTGATTACAAATTAAGATGATGTGGAGCGCTTGTTTGCCAGTGCGTGCTCTTGTGACGGTTGGTTCATTGTAATTAAAAATATTAAAGTGCCTCTTTAGCACACTTAGCGCGTGCTAAGTGAACGGCTGGTTTATTTTTATTAAAAAAAAAACAAGGTGTGTTGAGCGCGAACGCGCGTCATGGTGGTGTTTAGGGTTCATTCATTTTTTAAAAAATGTTTGGTTTTTTGTTGGTTTTTTTATTTTTGAATTAACCGTGGGTTTTGGGGTAGCTGAAAAAAAATAAAAAATAAAAGGGAAAATACTTGGTAGTGGGTGTATGTAAATGCAAAGAATGCGCTCTCCGCAATCCAAAAATATCCAGAAAGAAGCTGCATGGCAGCAACGGATGGACAAACTCCCGCACCCGCGCACGATCAATCGCGAACAATCTATCTCAAGCACCCACTCACGCATTTGGCTACGTCGCGAGGGTGGCGGCGGGTGAGACGGGGGTTTATGGAAAGGGTGGGGTAAGCTGCTGTGGGGGAACAGGGGGTTGACAGCGAGGTAGGGTGGGGTTTAGTGTGAAGGGGGTGCTTAGGGGGGGTAGGATTGTGTGTGTGTGTTAGTGGTGTGACTGGGGCTTACAGAGGGGTGGGTTGTTTGTGGTGGGAAAGGGGGCTTGTGTGGGGGGGTGTGTTAGTGGGGGGGGAGGTAGGTTTATGTAATGGTGGGAAGAGGGGGGGGTTTTGTGGTGTTGGTTTGCGGGTGGGGGGGGGGGGGGGGAGGGGGGTTTAGGTGGGGTGGGTTGGTTTTGGGTGTTTGGGGGGTAAAAAGGGGGGGAAGGGGGGCTTGGTTGGGGGTGGGTTAGGGGTAGTGTGGTTGGATGGGGGGACTTGGTTGGGGGTGGGGTAGGGGTAGTGTGGTTGGATGGGGGGGCTTGGTTGGGAGTGGGGCTACACGTGGCAGAGGGTAGCAGGGCAGGAGGGCAACGGGCGTGGGCGTCAGGAGGGAGGCAACGGCGGGCAAGGCGGCGTCACGCGGCGAGGAGGACGGTGAGACGAAGAGTGCGGATGGCGGTGCATCAGGCGGAGACCAGGCCGGAGTAGGGCGATGTCGTCGAGGGGGCACGCAGGCGGCATGGGTGCTATCGGCGGCAGCAGCGGCATCTAGTGGCAACTGTGGCGGGCAGAGCTCGAGTGGCGAGCGACCTGGGTGGGCAGCCACGTCAGCGGCGGCGCGTGCAGGCGGGTCGCGCTAACGGGAGGATGACGGCGACGACGGGATTGTGGGCTCTGGCTGCCGTTAGTGTTGGTAGACTTGCTGCTGTACGCACAGCGTGCTGATGGACAGGATGACGGAGAGGCCGACGACAACAGCTTCCTCTTGCCCTGCTGCTGCTGGCGTTGCCTCTTCGATGAGTCTGACGTCCACAGCATGACCAGCCCGGAGAAGGCCAGAAGCCCCAGACCCCAAACCAGCAACTGCCTCACGCCACATGGCAGGCCTGTCGCCGCTGACCGGTCCTCGCTAGTCGGTGGACCCGGCCATGCCCCTCTGCCATGAAGGTGGTGTTGGCCAGGCGCGACGAGGTGGGGCAGGCAGGTGGAGGGCGGCCAACGGGCGATGGCGGAGAAGGTGACGAGGGGGGCCGGCATGGGGCGGCAGGCGGTGCGAGTGGGCAGAGGGCAGGTGGCAGGCAGCCTGGCGCTGTCGCAAGGAGGAAGGAGAGGGAGAGAAAGGAAGGAAAGGAGAGGAGGGGGAGCAGAGGAGGAGCAGGGGAGGAGGAGGGAATGGAGGAGGAGGGGAGGGGTAGGGGGAGGAAGGAGTACGCAGAGGAGGGGAGAGGTAGGGAGGGAGGCGGTTAGGGTAGGGAGGGGTCGGGAGAGGGGAGGGGGGATAGGGAAAGGTGGGGGTGGGGTAGGGGTAGGGTAGGGTGGGGTGGTGGGCGGGATAGGCTGGGGGTAATGGGAATGGGTGGGATAGGGGTAGGGTTACGGGCGGGATAGGGGTAGGGTTACGGGCGGGGTAGGGGTTGGGGGTGCCCGGGGAAGGGTAGGGGGAGGGTGGGGTAGGGGAGCCCATAGGGGGGTTGCCCAAGGGGTGGGGTTAGGGGAGGGGGTGGAAAGGTTAGGTGAGGGAGGCTAGGGTAGGGGCCCAAAAAGGAGGCGTACCCCCGTCCCGCGCACGTGCGCGGGGCGGGGTAAAAAAATTTGCCGTGACGGGATTGAAAGGGTGCCCAGAGGCTGGGACAGAGCTCGCGGGCGCGAGCGCGTTAAGATGCGGAAAATCAAAAACAGCCGCGTTCACGCGCAGGACAGGGCGCGCGAAAACACATAAAAATAAAGAAAAATTAATATCTTCCAATCCGATCATCAAAACGAAATGGCATAAAAACAAAAAGTGGGCAGGACGTCAGGGGGAAGACAGGGAAAATGTGCAACGGGAGTTCCGGGGGGTAAAGGGTGGTTACGTGCAAAAAACACAAAAAATGGATAAAAGAACGCAATTAAAAATTAATATTAGAAGATCCGTGCATCGGAACGAGGTGCAAGAAAAAGGAAAAATGTGCAGAAAGATGTGCCCGACAATCCTATCACATCAAAACATAGTTCTGACTAAGATAAGATGCGTTCACATGGGAAAAGCCCAAAAAATAAATCCGAAAATGGGATCGAAAATTAATATTGGACGAACCGTGCACCGGAATAATATACAGTAAGAAGGAAAAATGTCCGTAGGAAGGGGTGGTACAGGATTGTCATGTCAAAATGCAATTTTGGTGGAAGGAGGAGGGGTTCACATGCAAAAAAGACCAAAAATACATCGGAAAACTCATTGAAAAATTAATAATTAAAAATCCAGAAGTCGAAAGAGGGTGGAGGAAAAATGAAAAAGGTGGGGGAAGGCACGGAGGACATGGATGTCAAATCAAATTGGAATTCTGATGCAAACAGGGCAGGTTCACATGGAAAAATGTAAAAAGACGCACGAAAAAGTCCTGAAAAACCAGAAAATTAATAGTAGACAAACCGGGCATCGGAATGACTCGGAGTAAAAAGAAAAAATATCAGGGGGAAATTTTTTGTCAGGGTTATAACGTCAGATCACGGTTCTGAAGTAACCAAAGTGCGTTCACATGGAAAACCGGCTAATTTGTGCAAAATGCTTCAAAAATTAATAACTCAAAAACCGTGCACCGGAACAGGGGTAGACAAAAAGGAAAAATGGTTAGTTCAGAGGGAGGAACAGGGTTATAAGGTTGGATGTGGAGTTCAGTAAATGTAGGATGCGTTCACATGGCAAGACCACAAAAGTAGGGAATGACGGAAAACTGCAAGGGAACAGCCCCGAGGGGGGGGGGAAATAAACAAGTGGGTGGAAAGGGACCCCATCAGGGTAAAAGCAAGTCATGGCATAGAGGCATTAGCAGGTTGAGGCATATGCAGAGGGGTATGCAATATAGACGCGCAGGGACGCGTCCCCACACTTAAAACATGAACGGGTAGGGTTAACCGAGCAACAGGGACCTAGGACCACGCCATAGACCATCCACTAACGTCCCCACACTTAAAACATGAACGTCACTGAGAAACAGGATGTAGGGTTAGAAGAACTTGGCCCATTTTGTTGAGGATCACGGTTGATTGTCGATGGCACTCATGGACCACCCGATAGCACTCAGGGAGGTAGCTGGTTGAAGGAATCGCAGGAAATTTGTCGATGATAAGGAATGTTGCACTCAACTCACAGTCACTCAAATGGAATGAAAGAACTGTCACTCGCCCCATGACTAATATCACTCGAGGAATAAGGATTGAAACCCATATCGCATGCTCGGTTTAGGAATCGACAAGGGGAAATGGTGTAGAAGAAGTATGCCAGGGTGCACAGTTGATGGTGCATTAGTGCGTCGAACCCATCTGGCATAAGTGCAAAGAGGAAGGCAAGGGATCCTTACAGTGCAGTGTACAGAACAGGGTGACGTGCCCTATGATGACGGCAGAGACCCATCCCGTGGGTGCATAGGGAAACGGAAACATACCTGACTCCAAGTGTCGTAACGTCCCTCAATCTCACCTCTCGATAATTGATTGAAGAAACTCCAATCACACTCAGCCCACCCTCTGTCTCATGCTCTGCTGATAGATACAGGAGGGCAGCCATGTCCTGAAACCCATTGTTGTAATCCTCACAATCACTTGTGCAAAGGTTGTATGCCTTATGCGCATTGGATGGTACAACTGTGCATCCCGCCCTGTGCCAGCATACAGTGCGAGAAGGAAGGCCAGGGAGCCTTATGGTGTAGTGCACAGAAACAAATTGTGCTTTGTGCATTGAGAGGCCCATCCCGTGCGTGCAACACTTCATTCACACTTCTCACCTCTCATTTGACTTGAAGGGAAAAGACTGGTCTCTCGGCCCACCCTCTGTCTCACTCGTTGTTGATAGTTACAGAGGGAAACCATACTCACTTTCCCATCCGGTTAGGATGAAAGCTCACGTCACTCAAGGGGTTTGTCGATGAAGATCACATCATCAGTTGTTGAAGAGGCGTACCCAAGGAGGTAGCCATCAAATCGAACGTTGAGTTGGATAGGAACATGTCGTCTGCTAGAGGACAGTTAGACGCTCTGTAAAGAGACCCAGGACACAGTGTACCAAGGGAGGCAGCTTCGGAACTGGATCCTGGGGATATCAATTAATGAATCCACTTTTTGGACTGCTGGGTGTTGCCACCTTTTCCACAGCCAGCTTCTCGCCCAAGGGTGTGTGTGTCAAGATTGTGGGAGAGAAGGAAGGAGTCTCACTTGTAGCTTTCTTGCTTGCACAATGGGGGAATACACACAAGGGTGGAGGCTGAAAACAGTTTTCCTCTTCTTAGTTGTGTAAGCCAAAAAGAACTCTCATACAAAGAAATAGAAGAACCCTATATATGGGTCTCAAACCAAACTCAAATAACTAAAGTGGCATACTAACTGAGCCAGAACTAGAGTAGATAAGGATAGCTGTCATGTAGCTATTATTCATGGGCGGTGTACCAACCGCATCTGCAACTAACACGTCGGTGACATAAATGCACAACGGTCACCCTGGCATATCACAAGTGGAGCTCAATATCTCAACACTCCCCCTCGAGCTCAATCCCAATTCCTGCACACCAAGCAGGTCTCTGAACTTGCGCAGCTTCTCTGCGCCCAATGCCTTCGTGAATATGTCAGCTACCTGATCCTCTGTGCTGACATAAACTAGATCAATAAGACCTAGTAAAACCCTCTCTCGCACATAGTGATAATGCACCTCAATGTGCTTTGTTCTAGCATGATAGACTGGGTTATTTGCCAAGTGTATACTACTCATGTTGTCACAATAAATGACAACTGGTCCATTTGTAAACTGATGCATATCATAAAGTAGCTTATGCAACCAAGCTACCTCACATGCAACCATTGCTGCATCCCTGTACTCAGCCTCTGTGATCGACAAGGCAACTGTAGGCTGTTTCTTGCTGCTCCAAGTGACTGCAGCACTCCCAAAAGAGAACACATATCCACTGGTAGATCGTCTATCAGAAATACTACCAGTCCAATCAGCATCAGTGTATCCATGCAACTGTATCTGAACCCCAGTCTCATAAAATAGTCCATACTGCAATGTGGACTTCACATACCTGAGTATGCGTCTAGCCGCATCCAAATGTGGTTTCCTTGGAGCCTGCATAAACCGACTTACCAATCCAACAGCATAGCTCAAATCTAGCCTGGTAATAGTCATATAAATCAAACTTCCTACTATGCGTCTGTACATAGTAGGGTCTTCTAGAAGCTCACCTGCATCTGTGCTCAACTTCACATTCTGCTCCAAAGGAACTGAAATAGGCTTACAGCATGTCATCCCATATTTGGACAGCATGTCCAATCCATACTGCCTTTGCAAGAGATGTATCCCACTTGGTGATCTAATCACCTCAATGCCCAAGAAATAACGCAGCTCTCCCAAATCCTTCATCTCAAACTTCTGCTTCAATAGCATTTTCACATGAAGGATATCTTCATCACTGTCACTTGTCATAATCAAATCATCAACATAAATGACAAGTAGCATAATACCTTTCTCTGTTTTTCTCACATAAAGTGAGAAATCTGCCTTGGAAATCTGAAAGCCAATAGTGACAAGATACTGTCCTATCTTGTCAGACCATGCTCTAGGTGCTTGCTTCAAGCCATACAAGGCTTTCTTCAACCTGCAAACAAACTCAAGATGAACAGCATGCACATAACCTCGTGGCTGCTCCATATAGACCTCTTCTTGCAAATCACCATGCAAGAAGGCATTCTTTACATCCATCTGATGTAAAGACCATCCCTTTGATGTAGCCATAGCAATGACTGCTCTTACGGTTGCCATCCTTGCAACCGGACTGAATGTTTCTTCATAGTCAATGCCATATGTTTGTGCATACCCCTTGACTACTAATCTTGCCTTGTATCTGTTCACAGAACCATCTGCATTATGCTTCACCTTATAAACCCACTTATAGCCAATTGCATTCTTACCTTTAGACAAAGGTACCAACTCCCATGTAGCATTTGCTTCCAAGGCATCCATTTCTTCATCCATGGCTTTCTCCCATTTTTCTTTTCCCATGGGTTGCTCAAAAGAAGTGGGTTCTGGTTCCTGTATCACTTTGACCATATATGCATAGTGAATGGCTGTAAATCCATCATATTTCAGCCTATCCACATGATACCTAGCTCTCGTAGACCTGCGTAAAGTAGGTTCACTCCTAGGTGCTCTCAAAACATCCGTGGTCTTCCTTACTCCAAGTGTAACAATAGAAGGAATACCCAACTCATCATCAATGCTCTGTTCTGAGCCACTGGATTCACCATCCACATAAGAGTGACCTGCATTCACATCAAACATGGGCTGATCAACCTTCTCTTTTCCTTTTCGTGATACCTGCATACCACTATCTGCATTACCTTGAGAAGATTCTCCTGATCTCAATCTGCCTGTCCATGGCAGAGAATGTGAACCACTGCTAGAGGACGCTCCAGGTCCACTAATATTTTGTGACTGCTGCTGTGAATTCTGTGCAGCATTACCATTTTGTGCATCTACATCATCAATCACATTTACTAGTTTATACCAGCTACTCATCTCATCAAAAACAACATCTCTGCTCACTGTAAACTTACGAGTAGAAGGGTTATAGCATCTATACCCTTTTTGCTGCAGAGAGTAACCAATAAAGATGCACTTCTCAGCTTTTGGATCCAACTTGGATCTCAACTCATCTGGCACATGTACATAGGCAATGCAACCAAAAATTTTCAAATGCGAAATATCTGGTTTCCTACCAGTATACCTCTCCTCTGGAGTCATCCTATGTATTGCTGCAGTGGGAGTCCTGTTCATTATGTAGACTGCTGTAGCAACTGCTTCAGCCCAATAAAAATCTGGCAGGTCTTTTTCATTGAGCATGGCACGAGATACCTCTCCAATATGCCTGTTTTTCCTTTCTGCAATTCCATTTTGTTGTGGGGTATGACTGCATGAATATTGCTGCTTTATGCCATGCTCCTGCAGGAACCTTGCAAACTCATTTGAGAGGTACTCTCCTCCTCCATCTGACCTTAGGCATTTTATTTGCAAACCTGTTTCTTTTTCAGCCATAGCTTTAAGAGTTTTGAAATGCCCAAAAACTTCACTTTTCTTTTTCATAAAATACACCCAAACTTTTCTGCTATAGTCATCAATAAAAGAGACAAAATAATGACAGCCTCCAAGAGATGCAGATTTAGTAGTCCACACATCAGAGTGGATTAATTCCAATGGCTTCTTACTCTCTTGAACATGTCTAGGAAATGGTTTCCTTGCCTGTTTTCCAAATTGACAGGCTTCACATACCTTATGCATTTCTGCAACCTTGAATTTAGGCAATCCTTCAACAATATTTTGGGCCTGCATTGATTTAAGTTGATGTACATTAACATGACCAATGCGTTTATGCCAGATATCAATATCTGCAACTACACCGGTCCCATGTGCAAACATTGCTGCACTCAATTCAGACATGTCTGCATCCAACGTAAACATTCTGCCCTTATTCTTTCCTTTTGCTATCAAGCGACCTTTGTTTTTCATATCCTCAACAAAGCATCCATGAGGATTAAATCTGACCTGCAAGCCCTGCTCGACCATTTGACCAACAGAAACCAGATTCTTGGTGATATTTGGGACATGAAATACATCGGGCAGGTATTTCTTTTTCCCATCCTGCATAGACAAAGGAATTTTTCCAATCTGCACAATAGGATGTGCAGTATCATCACCAGTCTCCACAAATCCTGGTTTTTCCATTTTCCTTGCATCCTCCATCCATTCTGCATGACCTGTCATATGGTTTGATGCACCTGAGTCAACATACCATACATCGTTGCTTTCTTCTGCACTTGTCACAGAATTGTTCATGTGCTGCACCATAAACAGATGCTCATTTTTGTCATCACCATGTCTACTAGAGGATGCATAATTTCCTTGTTGCAGTTTTCCATTCATGATGTCATTCTGCTTTTTATAGCAGTCTTTAGCCATATGACCCATTTTACCATAGTAGTAGCATTCAACATTACTGTTTGCATTTTGGCCTCTTTGCCATCCACCACGACCTCTTTGGCTCCCCCTGCCTCTAGAGTTACCACGTCCTCCTCCATAGGATTGGTTTTCTTGAGTTTGCTGCATATTCTGATTTCTGCCACGGCCTCCAAATCGGCCTCCTCTACCTCTGCCTCTACCTCTTCCAGCATTTGAGTAGAAGACAGCTTCTTTTGAAGTTCCTCCTGAAGAAGATGCACCGCCATTTCTCTGCTCCTCAGAAATTAGAAGAGCAATCAACTCCTCAAAGTCAGGAAATCTTTCACGAACTGAAATGGATGTCCGAAACTGTGCGTAATCCTTTCCTAGACCATTCAAGGTCACAGAAACTAAATCATCATCTTCCACTGGCGATCCAATGGAAGCAAGTGCATCTGCAATCTTCTTCACCTTCATGTGGTAGTCATTGATACTCATACTTTCTCTTTGCACATTATGCAACTCTTGCTTGAGCTGCATTTTCCTGGCTTACGTATTTGTGCTGTACATTTTTGCCAAAGTATCCCATGCCTCCTTTGGCATACTTGCATCCTGAATATGCACAATCATAGAGTCTGAAATACTGATAGATAGCCAGTACATAACTTTCCTGGCTCTCTCATGCCATGCTTTGAATGCCTGCATTTGCTGTTGATTGGGAACATCAGGAAGAACTGGTTCTTCTTCATTTCCTGCAACAAATTCCCAATATCCTTTTCCCATAAGGAAATTCGTCATTCTAAACTTCCATGCTTGGAAGTTGTTCTTGTCAAGCTTTTCAGTTACAATCTGTGAAAGAGAATCAGATGCCATTACAGAATACTGCAAAAAATTCTGTCACTGTAAAGAACACAGCTTCAGCCTCACAAGGGCTAATCTGCAAAACTGGCGAAAGTGGTTTTTGACCACACAGTCACTTCCTAGTGACGATTTTGCATCAACAGGCAACAAGAATGATTCTGTAACTCCCAATTTCTCTGCACACAAGCATATGATGCAATTTCTATAGTAGCTTTTCACCGACCTGTAGAACAGTGGTCGCACAGCATAAAACTGGGCCTTTTCCTGAGTGCGTGCAGAAAACTTCCGCCTCCAAAACAGGCCCCGAAATGGCCCCAAATAAAAAAAACAAGGTCGCCAAGGGCTAAAGCCCTTACCCGCAGCATATACTGCCCTCTTGCTTCACCGCGAAGGGCGTCTCAACCTGAGACAATGCACTCCTGCAATTTCCGACTGTGCTACCTGCAGAGATCTGCTCCCAAAACAGAAAATGAAAGCAACACTGCTCCTCTTACCAGAACACCGCGAGCTTGACTTGCTTTCTTGAGCTCCTTACCACGAACAAGGCTCTGATACCATGTCAAGATTGTGGGAGAGAAGGAAGGAGTCTCACTTGTAGCTTTCTTGCTTGCACAATGGGGGAATACACACAAGGGTGGAGGCTGAAAACAGTTTTCCTCTTCTTAGTTGTGTAAGCCAAAAAGAACTCTCATACAAAGAAATAGAAGAACCCTATATATGGGTCTCAAACCAAACTCAAATAACTAAAGTGGCATACTAATTGAGCCACGAACTAGAGTAGATAAGGATAGCTGTCATGTAGCTATTATTCATGGGCGGTGTACCAACCGCATCTGCAACTAACACGTCGGTGACATAAATGCACAACGGTCACCTTGGCATATCACAAGTGGAGCTCGATATCTCAACAGTGTGCCACCTTTTCTTAGAGCGAGGCCTGCTATGACAGGGAATTGCTTCCTTTTCTCCCATAACAGGTTTGTTTTTTTATCTTTTTTTTTCTTCTCTCTTTTTTTCTTTGTTTGCCCCTATTCTCGAGGGTGTTTCCACCTTTTCTCAAAGAATAGGTTGGCATGACAGGGACCTAAGTCCTTTTCTCCCATGATCGATATGTATATGTATATATATATATATATATGTATATATATATATATATGTATATATATATATATATATGTATATATATTCTCTTCGAATTAAGCAAAGGAATGGTAGAAAGACCATGTATCAGAACCAACCTCGCCACTGTCACTGGTGGAAAATAGAGGATAAGAGATCAAGGCTGGAAGGTAGGGTTGAGGGGACAGAGGGTTACGTCCACCTCATCAGGAGTAGCTGAAGAACGGCTATCAGAAGTAGCATCATAAGAAGTATAGTGCCACGCCAACGAGGTAAAGGATCAGGTGACCGTGATTGTCAAGATCCCCAAGGAGGGAAGTACTTCTTCAAGCGATATCCATTGACCAAAAAGGGATCATTAGAGGCATCAACGGTCTGCACTTGGACAGAGCCATTAGGGTTGACGGCAAGTTCCTTATATGGGCCCATCCACCGCTGTTGAAGCTTGCCAGGAAACTTGCCAAATCGTGAATCATAGGCTAGGACCAAATCACATTCTTTGAACTCCTTGTGCTTGATGAAGCTGTCATGGTAAGCCTTGTGTCAAGCTTGTGTGGCTTCCATGCACTGTAGAGCCATCTTGCGAGTTTCGTCCAAACATTCCAGGTGCAAGAGATGGCGTTGCAATGAATCATCGTCCCCTAAACGCTCCTTGATAGCCACTCTCAAAGAGGGTAATTCCAGTTCAACAGGGAAAACAACTTCTGTACCATACACCAGCTGGAAGGGTGTCTGTCCTGTTGCCACTTTATGGGAGGTTCTGTACGCCCAGAGGGCCTCTGTAAGTCGATCGTCCCAATCACGACAATGTGCGGCAATCGTTCTTGTCAGAATCGAGCAGAGGATGTGATTTGTGACTTCGACTTGGCCGTTAGCTCTGGGGTAATAAGGAGTGGACTTGCGATGGCAGATCTTATACAGCTCTGTCAACTCTTCCATGACTTTATTAATGAAATGAGTGACTCTATCTCTTACCAGCTCTAAGGGACTATCAAAACGGGTGATGATATTCTCGTACATGAACAGGCCACGCTGTTACCATCGTCCTGCTTTAGGGCTTTAGCTTCACACCACTTTGTGACATAATCCGTACATACAAGGATGTATCGGTTCTGCTTCCTTCTGGTGGGAGGATCAATTGGGCCTACGAAGTCGATGCCCCACTTCTCAAAAGGCTTCAGGGGAAGGATAGGTTGCAGTGGCATGGCACTTGTCTTCGTGGGTTTCCCCATCCTTTGACAGGCATCACATCTTTTACCGTAATCATAGGCATCCTTATGAAGGGTAGGCCACCAGTATCCTGCTAGCGGAGCCTTCCTGGCTGTAGCTTCTCCTGCAAAGTGGCCTCCACATGGCTCGTCATGGCAAGCCTTCAAAACAATCCCAATCTCATCTCTTGCAACACATCTTCTGAGCACTTCATCTTTGCCTTTCTCGTACAGTGCATTGCCTAGCAGGGTGTAGGGGGTTGATTCTAACATAAGCTTCTTCCTCTCTCGACTAGAAATACTAGGAGGATACTGTTGGGTTGCCAACAGATTGGAAATGTCTGCATACCAGGGGGTTACAGTTTCTACCAGGAAGAGGGAAGCATCAGGGAGGTCTGGATCATCCTGCTCCTCGTTTGCAGTCTGTGGGATACGGGACAGATGATCAGCCAAAACATGGGAACGACCAGGTTTGGTAATTACCTCAAAGTCGAACTCCTGAAATAGAAGGAGCCATCTCATCATTCGTCCTTTCACGTCTGCTTTGTTCATTAGGAAGGACATGGCCTCATGATCCACATAAAATTTAAAGTGGGTAGATAGGAGGTAATGGCGAAACTTCTCTAGGGCAAACACCATTGCCAAGCACTCCAGCTCTGTCACTGTATAGTTTCATTCTCTATCAGTGACTTTTCGACTTGCATAATAGATCGGTTGATCCAGCTTCGAGGAGCCCTTTTGGCATAGGACAACGCCTAAGCCTTCAATGGATGCATCAGTGTTTACATGAAACTCTTTCGTCCAATCAGGAGGTTGCAGAATGGGTGCCTCAATCAGACACAGCTTCAGAGTGGTGAAGGCTTTGTCACATTCTTCTGTCCAAACAAACTCTGCATCTTTCCTCAGAAGCTTGTGCAAGGAGGTTGCCTTTGTTGCAAAATGGGCTATGAACCTTCTGTAGTAACCCACATGGCCTAGGAATCCCCTCAGCTGTTTGAGGTTGGTGGGTGCTGTCAGAGCTGCGATCTTTTCGATCTTTGCAGGGTGTGTTGATATCCCTTGTGTAGAGACAATGTGGCCCAACAGAACTCCAGAAGAGATCCCAAAGATGCATTTGTCGGGGTTGAGGGAAATCCCATACTCCCGGGATCGGTCAAAGCATTGTTCCAAATGTCCCCAGTGTTCACGGATCAAACTATAGACACAGAAGTCATCCAAATATACCTCAATAAAGTCGTGCAGATGATTTTGGAATGCGGCCATCATGACTCGCTAGAAAGTAGTAGGAGCATTGCAGAGCCCAAATGGCATCACTCGGTAAGCGTAGGTCCCCCATTCTGTGGTGAAGGTTGTTTTGGATTGGTCTTCTTCTGCGATTTGGACTTGGTTATATCCACTGAATCCATCCAGAAGGGAATAAAGCTCATGTCTTGCAACTGTGTCCAACAGTTGGTCTGTGAAAGGGATATGAAAGTGATCCTTCTTCGTCTTGGAATTGAGCTTTCGGAAGTCCACACATATTCGAAGCTTGCCATTCTTCTTGGGTACCACCACGATGGGTGAAACCCATTCACTATTTGCCACTGGATAGATGAACTCGGCTTCCAGAAGCTTCAGCAGCTCTGCTTTTACCAATGTGGAATAATTCGGATTCATTCACCTTTGTCGTTGCCGTACTGGCTTGGCATCAGGTTCCAAGTCAATATGATGCTGACATATTGTGGGATCAATCCCCTTTAGGTCTTTGTAGGACCACACAAACACGTCCAAATTCTCTTTCAACAAGTTGTACAAAGTTGACAACTCTTCTTCTGGGAGGCTGCTACCCACCTTCAAATGGCGTTCAGTGCCATCTGCATCCACAAAGGTTAACTGCCTTTCACCTTCTACTTCACGGATGAAGGTCCCACAGACTGCTTTTGGATACAGATTCGACTCCTTCAAGGGAGTGATATCCTCTTCTGATGTCCTACTAGACCCAACTTCCGCTTTTGGTGGAGACTTAATTTGCTCCTTGAGATGTTGGAATGGGATTAGAGCCGTTTCGGGTTTGGTTTCAAGATTAGTTACCTCTTGGCTTGAAGCCTCATCTTCTGATGACACGTCGAGGAATGTCACATAACAGGGACCCTCTGATGCCTGTTGGGTTTGTAGGACTGGTGCTTGTTGGCACATTGCATCATCATCATCTTTCTTTGGCAAGGATGGGTGAGGACAGCATGAGCCACTGCTAAAAGACGGCTTATTCTTCTTAATCCATTTCTTAAAAATATTTTGCATATGAGAAGATCTGTTTACCAGACCAAATGGTACCATCGCCATTTTGTCCCATAGCATGAGCTCGTCTGCTTCTGATGCTTTTGGACCTTCTTCTTCAAATGTATCCTCTGCAAGTGGGATAGATTCTTTTGGCTCACTTTCATAACCTTCTTCGTCCATATCATCTCCTTCCTCTTCTATCTCTGTCTGTGTGGGAGCTTTGTAAGAGAAGAACAGGTTCTGTGTTTCATCTTCTGCCTCTGTCTCTGGCTCTGCTTTGGTCATGTAACAGGGAGAGCAGTATATCCATGCTTCTATCTCACTGTCAGAAGTGATTTCGGAAATCGTTCCTGGTTCAGGCAGGAAGTATTCTCCCATTGATAATGGCTTTGCATCTTTTGGGAGTTGGCTTACAGTATCCACTGTTAAGGAACGTGCCACTGTTTTCTTGGGAAGGATTTATTTGACAGCATCTTCGTCTGCTGATGTTCCATCTGTAGCCTCATTAGGGGAGTCAGAAGATAATTCCAAGGAGGTGGATCCATGCCCTTTTTGAGCACCATATAGCTTCAGCACCACTTTATTGGGTCCTCTACCCAAGGTCAAGGTTCCTTTGAACCAATCCGTCCTTGCCCTGGCTTCAAAAAGCCATGGTCTGCCCACTAATAGGGGATAGGATGTACCATAAGAGTTTGGCTTCACCACCAGATAGGTTAGCCAATAATCTTTTCCAGTCACTGTAGTCTTCACATATGGGAGAAGGCCCAAAGGCTTGATTCTGCTCTGATCCGCCAGTCTGATGAGCCATTGGGTTGGTTGCACACCTTGTAGGCCTAGATCCTTCATTGTCACATCCGTCATAATGTTCACTGATGAACCACCATCAATCAGTGCATTTGCAATGAAGCAACCTTCTATCCACAAGCCAGTCTCTGGGGTACCCAGATCTAGGAAGGCGTTAGCCATGTCCACGTCTTTTACAGATGCTGCGGACTTTATTGCTGTTGAGGGAGCAATCCTTAAGCCACGTCTTCTTGTCAGTATACTTTTGAACCTTTTTCGGCAACTGGGAGACAACATCAATAATTGTTGGAATGTGAGGTTTGGTTTAAAGGTATCTAGATCTCTGACCAGATCGTATTCCTTAATAGGATCCACTGGCTTCTCTAATCGGTTAGGGAATGGGGCTACACCCATTTTCATTTTCCCTCTTTCTTCCGACAGAGGCATCATGGAAACTTCTTCTGCCACTGGCACTTCCTCCTCTTCTATCTCCTGGACCTCTGGTCCTGTCTCTGGAACTGTCTCTGTAACTCTCTGTGGCACTGTAGTGCTCTGTACGGCACTGTCAGACTCTGTTCTGTTCTGTTCTTTTGGTGGAAGATTGAACTTCACTGTTCTGGCAGGAGGATTGTTTTCTTTCTGGATAGGTGATTCCTTCTTCTTTGCACGCGTGATGGCAGCAACTTCCAATTCCACTAAATTGGAGGTAGGCTCTTGGGCCTTGGCCGGACTATCAGTAGCACTGTTTTTCACTGGGGCTGGGCTTGGACAGTCTTTTGCAGTGTGGCCTTCTCCTTTGCAACGACTGCATAAGGGCTTGTAATCCATTGACCTTCTGGGATTTGGACAATTTGGTGAAATGTGTCCCTTTTCTCCGCATCCGTAACACTCCACTTCTGATCTCTGACCACCGCCAGATTGTCTTCCTCTGTAACTTTGGGATGGAAACCTTCTTGGACTGAAATTAGGACCAAACTCTCTAGGCTTAGGTCTAATATCCTGTGTTGTCATTTTGGATTCCAGCAAGTTGAATCTTGCATCTTCTTCCTTCCTTCTCCTATCATGCATCTCCTTCAGAGAGCAAATGTCCTCTGTATGGCTCTTCCGCAAACAGTAGGAACAGAAAGCTCCAGGGATGGTTGGTTTTCGTGTACATTCAGTGGCTAAATGGCCTGCTTGATGACACTTACCACACCAAGTATTTGATCGCATCACATCTCTTCCTGCTCCTACCACATTAGATATGCTAGCAGTATTCACTTTCAGTGTCTGTAACTGCTCTATAATCACATTCATCAACTCCTTTTTGATATTTGCAACTAAGTTGGATAAGTAATCCTTCAAGCTTTATCCTCCGGAGGTACTGGCAGTAGGGTTTTGAGGAGTCTCTATAATCACTGCATAAACAGGTTAGGTTGGTGCAGAGGGATCTCTGTTCTGGTTCTGATTCAGAGCTCCTGTTTGAATTGTTGGCTGTTGGCTCCAGTTAGTAGGGTTCCACTGTTGTTGCTGATTTGGCATTGGGGAAATTGGTTGGGACCAATGTTGTTGTGGTTGAACCATCATTTGAGGCATTGATTGTGGCCACTGTGCATTTGGTACACTGTACTGTGATACTGGGGGCATCTGTTGATAGGGATAGGGGACTATCCCTGGGACTGCATTTGGTGGGTACATCATTCCTGGCATCAGAGGAGGTAGGACTCCTCTTCCTGGGTTCATCGCCAATCTAGCTTCCACTTCATCATACAGTCTTGCACCTTCTGTTGCAGCTTGCAGTGTGGCTGGTCTTTGCAGCTCCACAAACTTATAGACTTCTAGTTGTAATCCTCTGAGAAACACCCCCTTCTGAATGCCATCATCTAGATTATGGTTAGTCCATCTCTTCAGGATGGATTCCATTCGTGAGACATAAGCTTCTACTCTTTCTCCAGAGGATTGACTTAGGTTCATAAATTCCTCTCGCATCCGCTCTTCAAAACCTTCACGCCTGAATTTAGTGAGGAAGGCCAACTTTAGGTCATCCCATGTGCCAAAAGTTTCTGCTGCTTGTCTCTCATACCACTGAAACGCCGTGCCCTTGAAAGTGGCGGGGAATATTGCTAACCAATGCTTAGAGGTTCTGGCATTGTTAGCCACACATGCTACCGTAAACTCTGCTACATGAAGATCGGGGTCTTCATTGTACTCTCCCTTAAAAACTAGCAATGGAACTACATTTGCTGGCCTGTCATCAATATTTCCAGGACGGATCTGGCTTGGAAGTGCATCTCCAGCAGGAGGAGGAAGGGCTTGATGTGCCATTGGGACTTCTGTAAAGAGTTCCGTAAGGGCGTCAAAGGCGGCTTCTGCTACGAGCTCGTTCTCGGCTCTGATTTTTGCTTTCTCTCTTCTCACGTACCTCTGGACTCGTTCTAACGCTTGCCTCTTTATTGCGTCATTCATCAGGGGGTTGGCTCCACTATGTTGTTAGTGCTCCACAGAGGGTTAACAGAAGGCTTCAGTCTCTGGAGGACTATCTTGCCAACATTTCTTCTACTTCTTCCTTTTCAACGTCTCTGAATTCTGCTTTCATGCCACTGCACAGAGGAAGGTATTCGGTCCTGAAGGTGTCAAAATGCATACGTCTAAGCATTGTGGTGGTGCCATCATCATAGTAATTCCAGCTTCTGATGGTTTCAATAGTGTATATTGTGAAAAACACTCTGTCTACCAGCTTCCAGTGGGTTTCTAATTGAACAAACAGAAGATTATCAGTGCACCAAGCATCCCACGTATCTTGCTGTTGAGCATCCACGAACAAATTCCAACTCTTTTCCTTCTTGTCTCTGTGAACCTCCACAGACCAAGACTCCTGAAGCTTCTTCACAATCTCCCACTTGATGATGTCTGGAAACTTCTCAATGAATGCCAAATCTTCCATGTATGGTCATTCTTTCTGTTTCTGCTCTTCAGTTTGTCCCCAAACGGTTTGCCACCAAGATGCAAGTTTCTGCTGCTTCAACAGGAAGAGGAAACTGTCCACTACATAGAGCATGCATCATGATGGTGATGTGTTTCCGCCATTGTGGGATGAACTTCTTGTGGAAAGTGGCTTTGATTATGAGAAATTCCAACTCTTCAGTGGAAGAAGGAACTTTACAAACATCCATTGAATTCTTCTCTTCTTGGCAATGCCATTTACTTCATTTTCAGCCTCTTCTGGTGCTTGATGATGGCAAGCTTCCCCGGCTGCGCACCAAAACATGGAGCCCCAAGAGGAACAACAAGGAAAAGGGAATTATATTGCAAGAAAATCTATCTTGTAACACCAAAAATCTTGTTTATTAGGTTTTATATGATCACAATGAAGAAAAGAACACCAGGCACAACAAATCTTTATGCAATATCATGTAGATCTCCCACGGATTTGATAGAATCAACCATATTCTTCAATATCTTCCCAAAATCCATCAATATAACAAAGAAAGCAAAGGAATACACTATCTTTGAATGGAAATACATCACATAGTATTCATCTTCAATATCTTCATAGTCTTCTCTCCCAATCTCTCATATACAATCACTCTGTTTCAGTAGAATTGGCTATTACTGACCCTCTGTCTCTCTCTCTCTATCAATAATACATCATATCCTCACTAAAAATATCTCATAATCACTCACAATAATCCTTCTTAGGTAGTGGATACCCCTCCCAAGAGGTATGTTTGATATGAAGGGTCACCAGAGCCACTACAGTGTCTTTTCATAGCTCACTACTGTCACTTCACTTCAGTCTTCACTTGAGTCTTCAGCAGCTACTTCTTTCACTTCTTTCAGCTCTTTTGCACTTGTATTCACCTCTTTCCAAGGCTAGAAAACTTTCCCAAGCTACACTTTCATCCAACAGAACACATATAGAAGCATACAGAACAGTCACAGTACAGTACTAGAACAGCTACAGTACAGAACATAATAGAGACAGAAGCTCTACAAAAGACCTACAGAAGGTTACAGAAGGTCATCAAAACCTCATAACTCATACTCAAACCATTCCAAACTCTCAAAAACTATTCAATAAGCTTTCACAAGATCTCAATCTTCATCAATCAATACTCCATCCCTCCTTACAGAAGACAATAAGAACAAAACAGAACAAAACAGAAGCTATACAAAAGGTATACAGAACCAATCAGAACTTATTAGAACATCACAGAACCTCATATCTTTACTAATAAACATCATGAGCTTCCAAAACACAATCAATATCATCCAAAACACTCTCAAACCACTTCCAAACCAACCAATCATCTCATAAAATCAACCATTCAGCTCTCAAAAACAACAAAAATCAGCCAAAAAACAAGTCATTTCAACACTCAACACTTTGCTGGTCGAGAGGGAGGAAAAAAGTCACCGCTGCACCGTCCTCTCCTGCCAGCTTGCCACCAAAAGATGCTCCTTTTTCCTCCACGTGGGCTCCTCTGAACTCCCAGAGGCTTTGGAAGCTTCTTAGGAAGCTTCTATAGCTCCTAAGAAGCCCCCCCTCATATGGACTTTTAAAGCCCCTTTTCCCCCATGCAAAAATCCCTTATTTAGCCCTTTCATACCTTTGTTTTCCCCCCACACAAAAAGAATAGACTCCCTGGAAGCTTCTTAGGAAGCTTCTATAGCTCCTAAGAAGCCCCCCCTCATATGGACTTTTAAAGCCCCTTTTCCCCCCATGCAAAAATCCCTTATTTAGCCCTTTCATACCTTTGTTTTCCCCCCACACAAAAAGAATAGACTCCCTTTAAGCCCCCTCTTTCCCCCAACATTTGCCTTGAAGGGCCCTCATATGGACTCCTTAAAGCCCCTATTTCCCCCCAAATTTTCCCCTTGAAGGGCCTTCATGTGGTCCTTAAGCCTTTCTTTTTCCCCCATACAATAATTCCTCCTAAGGCCCCCCCCCCCCCCCTCGAGATTCCTAAAAAGCTTCTTTCCATGGCTTTAAAGAAGCCTTACCATCAAAAGACTTTAAATCCCCCACGTCGAATTCTTCTTTCGGCCTTCCTCCTAGCCCTGGTCATGTGGGCTTACTAAAACACCCCCTGCCTCGGGATTCTTCCATCCAATTTCACGTGAATTCCACATAAATCCCTTTCCGGTGTTCGTGTACGAAGGAGACGGACAAGATCGTAACTCCGCACCCAAGGCGAAAAGGCTACATTCGCGATGGCTCCTAAAAAAGCCCAAGGCGCAACCGCAGGAGGATCGTCTCCTAGCATCCACGTGGACATCTCACCACAAGTCCAGGTTTTCCTTCCTAATTTTTATTTGGTATTGTTATAATTCAATCGTGCGAGGATAATTGTTGGAGATAGGATGCATTTTTCATCTTAAATACTTAGGTTAACTTTGAAAGAATTAGCTCACGAGATAGAAAAGTTCGGTCGTTAGTATTTTCAATAAAACGAACAAAATAAAGTGAGCAGAAAATTGATATGCATTTCTAGCAAGTAGTTTTATGCATTGCAATGAATTGAACTTAGATTAATGTCCATATTTACAAAACGGAATTAAGATAGTGCACTCTGTTTAGGCATGGGAGTATAAACTGCATGCCACATTATTAGGACATATCTTCTTTGCAATGAGTCAATAAGGAAAGTGCTAATAATCCATACGAAATAGCAAGGCATGAAAAGATTCTTAAGTTGCATAACTCTAGTCAATTGTCATTTTTCAACTACGTAATTATTAGTAAAAGGCTGCTTCTTTTAGCATGAATCTTGTTCGCAAGTAATAGGATGATTAATTGGAATTAGGCTATAACCTAACCTATGCTTGATCTTAAACCGAAAAGTTAGGGTTTGAAAATCAACTTACGCGTAGACAATGAGTCATGTGGTTATGGAAATTATAGCGCAATTATCTTCAACAATAGACTGGTTAAATTGGCATAAACCTAAACACCTAAAAAAACCGCGGAATACTCATTTAGAAAAGGATTAATTCCATCCAACGTATCCTAAGGAACTGACTAGGGTTAGCACAGTAAAGAATTTACCTAGTTGCAGGTATTGCCAAAACTGAAACTCCGATACCCTAAAGACTTGCCCACATTCACGTAATGTAGGGATAGTAGGACCTACTTGCGAGAAAAGATCTAGGGTTTTCCTAAGAATCTATTGCTAAAAAGATGAAACTCAAAACCCTAGGACTGACAAGTCAACCTAATGCAATTAAGAACAGATTATTTCCTGACTCCATTTGATGGGTAAATAGTCCCATAATTGATGCAACACTTGTGCAACAAGTTGTAGAGTCGCATGATCTTGTGATTTGATAAGAAGGGAATGGCCAATTCCTCAGAATAAGATTGGCAGATTCTTACGAAAGTTATCTTGCAAGAGGATGAATAATCGTCCTAATATAGTATCTTTCTGGGGTAAAGATAATTGCTAGAAAGCAAGAGACCAACCAATAAATTGGAATAACATATGAACCTAAGATATTGAAGAAGTCGGGTTAATAGGGTATGGCCCTAACCCAGGATATAAGGGATCTTGCCAAGTCACAAGTAATCTCGGATCGAGTGCTGGATGCGTTTGGAAAGAAGGATTCACTCCTTAGCAGTTGGGCAACAATAACGACCAATGGAAATGATTGTGCTTGTTACAGATTTAAGAGCACTGTTTTGCTTTGTTTGATCAAAGAACTAAAGGATAAATAAATATCTAATGCTTCACGTTGAAGGCCTGAAGGGAGAGGCAGCTTCAGTTACCCCCGACTGCCTGCCTGACCCTAACTAAGGGGGTTGTTAACCGCACCGGGAAGGTGGACGGAACCCACCGCGAGAGGTCTCTCCATTAAGTGCTACTTGGAGCAGGAGGATGCTTGGGTGCCAGGGGAGCTCTGGCCATAAATCCCTCGCCTTCTGGGCCCTGCACAAGATGCTAACGTGACTCGGGATTGGATCTTAAGGCCCGCATACTAGTCTATGGGTGGAAACTTAGATTAGTGATCCTTGTGGATTGCTGGATAGCCTTTGGGCGGATTGTGGATAAGCCTACGGGCTGGACTTTATGTATTTCAAAGATAAGTATGATAACCTATTAAAAAGGAACTTGTTTGACATTGTTTTTCTATGTCAAGTGCTATTATTACATAAAAGAACAAGTGCCTAACGGGTTAATTAAGGAAGCTGATTGACACTTATTCAACCAAATGTGTTAGGTAATTAAATAACTAAAACAACTTGAGGAAAGTATGGTGGATGTGGCCATAGGTCCGTCCTATGGATGGGTGGTCCCGGTTGACCGGGAACTTTTCTCAATCATGATGTACAGCCAGAAGATCGTTCAGAGAATACGAACAGCAAGAGAGTTGACCTAGAGTTTAAGATACAGATGATCCCGATTTACGCTGTTTTAGGGGAATGGAATGGGACTATGCCTTATGGCAGAGAGGTTGAGCTTCACATCCCTCTCGTTTCCCATTCTCCTTGAACCAAGTGCAGCATGAATCCACTTCGAACTTGGCGTTTCTGCATAAAGTAGTTCATTGGGGTTCAACGCTAGTTGCCGTTAGGAAATGACCAATATGGAAAACCCTAATTCAGGTCAGTCCTAAGTGGGAACGGCCGGAATACTTCCGCTACGTTGCAGACTTGAAAAGTCCTAGATCGCAAACCCCGTGACATTCCATGGGAGTGCCGAGTGGAGCTTTCTAGACATCCTGTTCGATGGATTGCTAAAATGTGTCCTGAAGATAACAGGTGGATACGTTACACTTGGTTAGGGTTAGGTAGACAGTCGAGGGTAACTGATGCTGCCTCTCCCTCCACGCCTTCAACCTAAAGCATTAATTATTTTTCCATCTTTAGTTCTTTGAGCAAAGCAATACAAAAACAGTGCTCCTAAACTATACAAACACAGTCAAACCAGTGGTCGTTTATTTGGGGCCAACTGCTAAGGAGTGAATCCTTCTCTCCGAATGCGTCCAACATCCGATCGGGGATCAATTGTGATTTGGTAAGATCCCCAAGGGTTTCGTTGCTTATTTATCCTTTTATCCATGGGTTAGGGTTATACCCTGTTAACCCAAATTAACCAACACCTTAGGTTTCTTAAAATAAGATAGTAAATCTTGGCGACCTTGTCGCTCTAACTTGATTTGTCAATTGCTTGCTAGGCAATTCATAGTTACCCTATCTTGGCAAATCAGCCCAAGAAGGGTGATGCAGTAGGATGACTACTCATCCTCTTGCAAGTTAGACTTGCGCTAGAACCTGCCAACCTTATTCCAAGGAGTGGAAAATCTATCTTGTGATTAAAACACAAAGGCATGCGACGTTGCTACTTGTTGCACAAGTGTCGCACTTAACTTGTGGGGTCGTTTCTCCCATCAAACGGCGTTTCTTGGTCAAGAAATATATTTGGCTAAGATATAGGGTTGGGAGTCCTCTTGACCTAACCCAATCCATAACCTTACTAGGCCAATAACGTTTGGCCCCAAGGTTTCTAAACTTAATAGAAAGTTTAGAATTAGGTCGATCGATCCTTAGGGTAAAACCCTAGATCGTTATTGTTGGGTGTCCAATTAACCCAATCATTCCGTGAATGTGGTTAGGACCTTTGGGTTTGAAAGTCTCGACTTGGCGTCCCAAGTGCAATACTATGCATAATTTTTAACGTGCTAGCTCCTACCTAGCACTTTGAAGTGTTCATCATAGCAACTAGTTATGCTTTTACGAATCCCTTGAGGGTTATACCCTTACAAGTGATCTAGCCAAATCGGTCTACTTGTCTTGCGACAAGAAGCAAATTTTTCTTAAAGATGCTAAACTTGTTCTAATGGTGCAAATAGTTGCAAGACATCATATTACGTGTAAATATGCGATTCATTACTTCTGTGCAACTATAAGGTTTGCAATTTCCATTTCTTTTCCCTGCTAAAACCATGATGATTGACAACTTGGGAAATAACTTTCATGAAATCTACATAAATTTACATCAAGGAGCTATGCCTACAACCTTTTGTTTAATGCAATTGAATTTCAGGCTTTAATATGACATGCAACCTTTTTTAGGTACAACTTCGACGAATGAAGTTCATGCATGACGAATGTCATAAGACCAATGTTGACTTAATCCATTCTATGGCACTTAATCTATCTTAAAAATGCAAGCACCTTTGCATGTAGCAGGGAAGTTCATGGTTTCCTTTTCATACCATGCAAGTCCTTGGATAACATTCTAACGGATGTTTAATGAATATCTTTTATGAATAATATCTAGGAAATCATGGCCTAGATGCATTATGCGCTTGTTCTTTCATGCAAGGAAGACAAGGGTGAATTTAAACAAATTTTTCATCCTTTTAACCTATGCAATATGCGTTTAGGCTTGTCACTTTCGAAATGCACGAAAAGGGCAACATGCAACTAAGCTCGTAAGATGAATAAGTAATTTATATTCATAAAATTTCCATGAATTTTAAGCGTGCCCAATGTGGAATTAAACTTCAAAAAACATGGTTATGAGGACTTGTAGCGATGTCCACGTGTAATCTTGGGTTCAAGGCTTCCGCGGGTGCGCCTTGCGTCTTTGGCTTTGGGCCATTGATGTTGTAGTGGATGTGAACTCCGCGATTTCTCCCTGCCCTTATTCACAATCACTAATCTACCTATTAGGCCGATACTTCTTTCCTGGAGGAGGAGTTGGGGCTTATGATTCCGGTTTCTGAAACCGGGGAGGCATGTGAAAACGAGGCTGATGGAAGCCCAACTTTACAAGCTTCTAAAGAAGCTTCTAAGAAGCTTCTGCTTCTCCATAGGATTACGTGGAGGGGGGGGGGGGGGGTAATGATTGGAGGAGATAATTATGACGATGATGGTGGGATGGGTGGCGGCAGCAGGCGGCAACTTGGTAGTCTTCACAGTGACGATGATGGCGGGCTATGTGGTGTTGTAAGGCGGCAACGACGGCTGCAACATAGCCTCCTCTTCTCTCCCTTCATGCCTCTCCCTCAAGCTCCAGGGGGGAGGTTTTATAGTGTGTAGGGGGGGGGGGGGGGGAGATCCACACACGTGGAGGGCTTTCATGCCTTCCCTCCCTCATGCATCCCTACACCACACTTCTCCCTCTCTCGACTTAGCTCCACTCCCTCTCCCCTGCTATGCATCGGCTGAGGGGAGGGGGTAAATAATAAAAAAATTTACACTAATTTAACCATTTATCCATTTTCCTTTACACAAGAGGTGTTTCTCATGCGGCTTGCGATCTTCCAGCCCCGGCCTCATTTGCACGACACGGAGCCTGAATTTAACATGGTGCACGGAGGGAACACTTAGCCACTGACATTAATCGACGCAGGAGATGACTTTGCACAGCTTTTGAGCGAGCGTGCGGTGATCAAAGCTCTTTAATATTTCGAGCAGAAATATTAGAGATTAGTAATCCCTAAGTATTGCTGGAATTGCCTTCGGATGGATTATGGATTGCCTTCGGGTGGATTATGGAATAGCCTACGGGATGGATTATTATGATGTATTCCAAAGGCTGATAAATAAGATCAAATGTTGAAAAGGAACTTGCTTGACATTGTTTTTCTATGTCAGTGCTTAAGTTACGTGAAGGTACCAGTAACGAATTGGCTAATTAAGGAAGCTATTTTTGCGTGTCAAACTAAATGTGGTAGGTAATTAGAGAACTAAAGCAACCCTAAGGAAAGTGCAGTGGATGTGGCCATGGGTCTGTCCTACGAAAGGGTGGTCCCGGTTGGCTGGGAACTTTTCTCGAAGGAAATTGATAGCAAGAAACATGACCTAGAATCTAGAGTATTAGAGTCTCGATTTATACTATTTTAGGGGAACGGAATGGGACTATGCCTTATGGGTAGAGAGGTTGAGCTTGCATCCCTCTCGTTTCCCATTCTCCTTGAACCAAGTGCAGCATGAATTTGCTTCGACCCTGACGTTTCTGCATAAAGTAGTTTGCCTGGGGTTTGACCCTAGCTACCGTTCTAGGAAATTGACCATTAGAAAAACCCTGATTCAGGTCAGTCCTAAGTGGAAATGGCCGGAATGCTTCCGCTTCATGGCAGAATTGGGAAGACCTAGATCGCAAACCCCATAACATTCAGTGGGAGTGCTGGGCGGCGCTTTTTGGACTCTCTTTCCGATGGGCTACTAAGACGTGTCCTACAAGTGAACAGGTGGACACGTTATAGTTGGTATCAGAGCCAACCAACGAGGAACTAATATTTACAAGAAAACTTAATGAAAAGAAGTAGAGCAAATGTTGCTGTTAAGAACATTTCCTTACTTACTTATCGATGCTGACTTGTAGAGTCGCGAAGCATGGAATAGATTCTTGGTGTTCTAGGTTATGTTTATGACCGCGATGCGTGCTTCGGATTCCCGATGAAGGCTAGGTATGATGAATATCCTAGACCGCATCTACAATCCTTTGCCCCTGTACATGGAACAGAGATGGACCGGTGATTCAGGAATTTATTACATAGCTTCTCACCGATTGGCGTACCTTCAAACCAACTTAAGGAGAATCAAGTGGTTGGAGGACCTAAAGATCGTGAAGCTGTTCATCTTTGTTGAGGCTCACGCAAACGCAACCCTACATGTCGGCGGTCAAAAGTTCAAGCAAAACAAGTATGTGTACGAGAAAGTGACTCAAGTAATCCCTGCCGACAAAATCAAGGTGTTGGGACGTTATGAGAAGAACGAGTATCAAAGGAAAGGATACCCTAATCTTTCAATGACCTATCGATTCCTAAAAATCCATGACCCCAATCCATACTATTACTCAGTTCCCGTAGCTCAATGTAACACAATCTTATACTCCCCAAATTAATGTATTAGCTTGCTCTACCATTCTAAGAATAATTATACTCAAAAGGGCTATGCCCACATGAATGGAATAGGCTTTTTTATCAATGTCTGTCATGATTGCGAGTATTGATAAAGAAGTTAAGTGATTAGGTCACTTGGCTAAAAGCT
Source organism: Lygodium microphyllum (assembly GCF_053477565.2). NCBI lineage: Eukaryota > Viridiplantae > Streptophyta > Polypodiopsida > Schizaeales > Lygodiaceae > Lygodium > Lygodium microphyllum. The sequence goes on from NC_141148.1 coordinate 25,598,351, forward strand.
AAACTGGGCATGTAAAGTAATGTGAGAAACGTTAGCAAGTTTATAACGTAAAGAATTTCAATGCCCAGGCACAACCTCAAGTGCAGATTCCTAGTCCGACCCCTACACCAAGTACGGCTGTGATTCGGGAGAAGAAGTTTCTTCTCAAGCAGATCAAGCCACTAGAATTCGATGGTAAGAGAAGGACCATCCAAACTGATGCCGAGATCTGGATCGAATCCATGGAGGATTATTTCGAAGCAGCAAGTATTGCACCTGCCAACCAAGCAATGCTCGCTAAGATGAAGCTTACTGGTGAAGCAAGACTTTGGTGGAAGCAATGGTGCATAGACTAAGGGATCTCGGAAGGATCTATTACTTGGGAGAAACTTAAGAGAGCAATGCAAGGAAGATATCTACCACTTGCCTATCGCACGTAGAAGATGAACGAGTTCTATGAGCTGAAAGAGCTTGGTTTATCTCTTGATGCATACTATTCAAAATTTGTCTCTCTTTTTGAAGTATGTGCCGCAAATGAATATGACACAACAGGTGTCAAAGTTTAGTGCTGGATTAAACCCATCTATAAACACCCGCCTCGAGTCAATGTGCCCAACAGACCTTCATGACACACTCATTCAAGATGCGCCCATAATACAAGAGGTGCAAACCATACCAAGAAATAACAAGACTTGGTCTTACAAGGATCAAAACAAAGGAGTGTATAGATCCTAGCCGAAGAGAGCGCAAGGCCAAAATCAGGGACAAAGGAAGAAAGCTAGGACCAACAATGTCAATAATTTTGTTCCTACCCAAGGAAATGGCCAAAATCTCCGTTGCTTCCATTGCAATGAACCGGTCATTTTAAAAGGCAGTGTCCCAAGCTTGGCGGAGGACAACGTCAAGGACCATTCCAAGGAACCGTTCGTGGCCAAGGAGCCGCCGTCAAGACCAGAGGAAGAACTACCAGCGTTGCCAACATGGAGATGGGCGATGAAGAAGACCCGACCATGGAAGTAGACTTTGAGAGGGCAACAGTCCATGCCACTCTTCACAAGAAAGGCCCGAATCGATTATCAAGGTAAAAGCTTCAAAACCTTGATTGATTGTGGTAGTACACATTCCTTTATTTCACCAGTGTGCAAAAAGATTAGGAATAGCCACAAAAGATGCACCTACCTTGCTTGTGGAATTAGCAAATGGTTGTGAGGTCACTTGTACCAGGCAAACTGCTAAGGTGGAATTCCTAATGGGAGGAAAGTTGACTTCGGTCAGATTCAGGGTTATGAACCTAGGTATCCGCGAGTTTTTGCTTGGAATGGATTGGCTTAGACCTAATGATGCCCACATTCACTGTGGAAAGGGCTAAGTTTCCTTTTGAAACTCTGAAGGGGAATTGGTCACAACTCAAGGAGAGGCTGGGAAGCCAAAAATTCAACTGGCCAAAGCATCTCGGATAATAAAAGGAGTTAGAAACGGGCTATCTGTCTATTTGATTAAGCTTAATAAGCTGGATCAGAATCAGGAGTTTAGTGAAGAACCTTTATGGCTAAAGGAGTACGCAGATGTATTTCCTGAAGAGCTGACAAAACTTTCGTCTCAAAGGGAAGTTGATCATGAAATCAAGCTAGTTCCAGGAGCTGCACCAATTGCAAAGAGACCATACTGAATGTCCATTCCGGAAGCGATTGAGCTGAAGGAGCAACTCAAGCAACTGTTAGACCAAGGCTACATCCGTCCTAGCAGTTCGCCATAGGGAGCTCTAGTGCTGTTCCAGAAGAAGAAGGATGGAACGCTTTGGCTATGTATTGATTACAGAGGGTTGAATCAATCAACCATTAGGAACAAATATCCCATTCCAAGAATAGATGAACTTCTTGATCGTCTTCAAGGTGCGAAGATCTTATCCAAAATTGATCTCAGGTCTGGATATTATCAGATAAGGATCAAGGAAGAGGATATCCCAAAGATAGCATTCAGCATAAGATATGGGCACTTTGAGTTCCTAGTCATGTCATTCGGATCGAAAAATGCACCTGCTACCTTCAATAGACTAATGCAGGATATCTTTAGGTCATATCTTGATGACTTCGTACTCGTCTTCTTCAAAGATACCTTAGTCTACTCGAAACAGGAAGAAGATCATGAACCCCAGCTTCGCATCGTCCTTGAAACAATGAGGGCGCACAAGCTTTATGCCAAAAAGAAGAAGTGTGCATTCTTCAAGCGACAGATTGAACATCTGGGATTCATTGTGTCAACAGGAGGAATTTCGGTAGATCTGGCCAAGGTTAGAGACGTTTTGGAGTGGCCAACACCAATGACTGTCAAAGAAATACGTAGGTTTCTTGGATTGACAGGATGGTACATGGTCTTTATAAAAAAGTATGCCCTGATTGCAGCGCCTCTAACGGATCTACTGAAGAAGCAAACATCAATTGTATGGTCAACTATTGAACAATCTAGCTTTGATAAACTAAAGCAAAGCTTGGTATCAACACCTATCCTGAAACTTCCGGACCTTAGTAAGGAGTTTGAAGTGATAACTGATGCTAGCACACTTGCCTTAGGATGTATGCTCATGCAAAAAGGTCATCTTGTAGCATACTCTTGAAGGAAATTGAAGAGCAATGAGAGGTACCATGCTACCCACGATCTCAAGTTGTTAGCTGTCATCCATGCTCTCAAGCTTTGGAGACACTACTTGGTGGGTAACAAGTTTACCCTAGTAATGGATCATAAAAGTCTCAAATGGATTTTTACCCAGAATGAGCTCAACATGAGGCAACATCGATGGATTGAAGTGCTGGAGGAATATGATTTCAAAATCAAATACCGACCTGGAAAGGAGAATGTAGTTGCCGATGCATTCAGTCACAAGGCATTTTTGAATTTTTTGATTTTACAAGATCCATCAATAGCTAGATCCCTAGCTATTAAGATATCCATGCCAAACAACCCAATTCTTGAGCTAGCTAGAGAAGAGACATGCCATGATCCAACCTATCAGAAATTGCTAAGGGAGATCCCTATCAAGGATCAGGACCCGAAGCTACAGGAAAAGTATCTAGAATTCTCTATCAATAGTGGACTTATCTACTATAGAATGAGATTATGTATACCGGCAAGCCAGTCACTCAAGCAGAAGATACTTTGGGAAGCTCATGACTCCCCTTTTTCAGGACATCCTGGCTATGCCAAGACCCTCAATGTAGTCAGAAAGAGCTATTATTGGGAGAGGCTTAAAGGTGACGTTCTCAAATATGAATGTTTGTCTTGTCAACGTATTAAGGCCAAACATGTCAAAATGCCAGGGAAATTGCAACCACTTGACATTCCCCAAATGAAATGGGAATTCATCAGTATGGATTTTGTTGTTGGCCTACCCCAAGTTTAGGGAGGTTACAACTCCATTATGGTTGTGGTTGATATGCTCACCAAGGTTGCACATCTTATCCCTGTTAAGACAAACTATAAAGCCTCAAACATCGCAAGGTTATTTATCAAGGAGATATTCAAACTGCATGGGTTACCCAGAAGAATCATCAGTGATCGTGACTCTCTTTTCACATCACACTTTTGGAGGGCTATCTTCGAAGCCGTTGGGACTCAACTCTTTTTTAATATAGCTTACCATCCCCAAACTGATGGTCAAACGGAGCGAGTCAACCGAGTTATTGAGGATATATTAAGGGCACACTGCTACCGTGAACCCAAAAAGTGGATTCAATATTTGCCACTGGTAGAGTTTGCCTACAATGCTTCTTACCAACAAAGCATTCAGATGACCCCTTTTCAAGCATTGTATGGGCATGCTTGTCGAAGTCCTTTAAACTTCTTGGATCCAACCTTGAGGGTTGAAGCCTCAAGCAGATGCTGGAAGATATGGATGACCGAATCAAGTCAATAAGATAGGACATCCAAGCCGCCAAGGATAGACAAAAGGCTTACGTGGACCTAAAACGTCAAGACAGATCCTTCGTTGAAGGAGATATGGTCTTCATTCGCGTACGTCCAAAGAAGAGTTCCCTATCCTTGGGTGAATGCAAAAAGCTAAGTCCAAGGTATTGTGGACCTTACAAGATCGTCAAGTGCCTAGGGCCTAATGCTTATAGACTACAACTCCCTGAAAACCTAAAAGTTCATAATGTATTCCATATCAGTCTACTGAAGAAGTATGTACCTAACCCTAGTCATGTGCTTGATGATCAACAAGTTGTAATGCCTAGCCAAGGAGTCCTTGAGCTACAGCTTGACAGGATCTTAGATATAAGGGAGAGGCATTTGAGATCCAGAACCTTGAGAGAATACCTCATCCAGTGGGAAGATTATCCCGAAGAGGATGCCACTTGGATGGATGAAAGTACTCTCAATCAACAATACCCCCAGTTCTTCTCGAGATGAGGACATCTCGATTCCTATTTCTGCACGAAATATCAAAGAATTTTGACCACTCCACGCCCCGTGGAAAAGCAATGCTAAGTCATCTCCCGCAACAGAATAATATTAGTGGCTAAGTCCTTACCCCGCGCTCACGATAATAAACCCCAATCGTGTTGTCCAAATAAGGCCGAGGCTAAAACTCGCAAGCCACACGAGAACACCCTTTTTGGAAAAGGTAAATGGATAATAGTCAAATTTTTTGCAAATTGTTTTATTATTAACCCCCTCTCGCCAGTCGATGCATGGCGGAAACCTTGTGTTATGTGGAGAGCATGGGGGAGAGAGGAAGCATGTAAGCCACCCATGTGGGAGGCTATCTCTCCCCCCCCTTAGCCTATATGACCCCCCTCGAGCTTGTGAGGGGAGAGAGAAGGGAGGGATGATTGCTGCTACTACCCGTGCCGTGCTGCCCAGGCCGTCGCCATCCGCCACGCCACTGCCGCTTGCTGCTGCGTGCTGTAGCGCTACTGTCGCCTACCCCACCCGCACCCCCATCGCCATCATCATCATCATTATTATCATCACCTTCATCCTTATCCTCATCATCATCTTACTTTCTCTCTTCATGTCACGTTGCTGTCTCAGAAGACAGAAGCTTCTTTAGAAGCTTCTAAACCAAGGCCTCCATAAGCCTTGTTCATCTACACCATCTCGGGTTCTTTAAGAACCGCGATTATAAGACCGTGTCCTGCGCGAAGGAGAAGACATTGGGCAGAAAGGGATTCTAACACGTAAAGAGCCAAAGAGGAGTTGTTGAACCAGAATTCGACTCGTCAATGGCTCCCAAGGAAATGGTGAGAGGCGCGCACGCAGGAGTTTCTACCCCAAGCACACGTATGGACAATACCTCGAACCCCAATGCCCAGGTTCTTAGAAGTTTTATTCCGCATAAAATAGAATGCATTAGGCACGATTAACTTTCATGGGGAAGTTATGAATGTAGTTATTTATTTGTCTTACAAGATTTAGTTGCATGTTGCACATTGCTTGCACGTCCAAGTTGCAATCTTGAAAGCATATTGCTTAAGTAAAAGGTGGATTTGCCTAGATACATCCTTGATTGCCTTGCGAAAGAAAAAAATGCATAATGCATTTAGGCAATAACTTCCTTGTTGTGATTCACATGAGATAATCATTAACATCCGTTAGAATATTGTCCAAAGAATTGCATTGCATGAAAAGGAAACCATGAACTTACCTGTTGCATGTGAGGATGCTTGCATTTTTAAGTCGGATTAAGTGCTGCTAAATGGATTAAGTCAACAATAGTCTTATGACATTTGTCATGCATGAACTTCTTTATCGAAGTTGTTTTAGAAAAAGATGCATTTCATATTAAATCATGAATTCAATGCATTGGACAAAAGGTTTATCGGTATAGTTCTTGTTAAAACTCAACGTAGGTTTCTATACAAGTTAGTCCTAAACTATCATTCATTAAAGCTTGGTTCCATTGCATCATTATAGTTTTAGCACAAGGGAAAAGAAATGATCATTGAAATCTTTTAGCTGCATAGAAGGAAAAGTCTATGAATCATATATTTATATGGGATGTTATGTTTTGCAATTATTTACATCTCTTAGGAAAAGGATTTGCATCTCTTCTAAGGAAAGATCACCTCTAGTCGCAAGACCATTAGATCGATTAGGTAATTCGCTTGCAATAGTATAACTCAAACGATGGTTACCTCAATGCCTTAGGTAGAGTTTAGTACACTAAAAATTCTGCCTAGTATCGCACTTGGGACGCCAAGTCAAAACTTTCAAACCCAAGGGTCCTACCCACATTCATGGAATGTTAGGGTTAGTTAGACGCCCATACAATAACGATCTAGGGTTTTTACCCTAGGGCGAATCGGCCTAATACTAGACTTACAATTGAGTTTAGAAACCCTAGGGCTAAACGTTGTCGGCCCTAGGGCGAATTGGCCTAATACTAGACTTCCGATTGAGTTTAGAAACCCTAGGGCCAAACATTGTCGGCCTTGTATGGTTAGGGTTGGGTTGGGTCAAGAGGACTCCCAAACCCTACATCTTGACAAAACGTACTTCTTGACCAAGGAACATCGTTTGATGGGAGAAACGATCCCACAAGTTAGATGCGACACTTGTCCCATGCAACAAGTTGCAACGTCGCATGGCTTTGTGCTTAAATCACAACATAGATTTGTCACTCCTTGGAGCAAGGTTGGCAGGTTCTAGTGCAAGTCTAATTTGCAAGAGGATGAGTAGACATCCTACTACATCACCCTTCTTTGGACCGATTTGCCAAGTTAGGGTAACTATGAACTGCCTAGCAAGCAATTGACAAATCAAGATAGGGCGACAAGGTTGCGTAGAATTTACTGTCTTAGTTTAAGGAACCTAAGGTGTATGTTAATTTGGGTTAATAGGGTATAAACCCTAACCCAAGGATAAAAGGGTAAACAAACAAAAAAATCCTTGGGGATCTTGCCAAGTCGCAATTGATCCCGGATCGAATGCTGGATGTATTCAGAGAGAAGGATTCACACCTTAGCAGTTGGCCAAACAAATGACCACTGGATTGATTGTGTTTGTATAGTTAGGAGCATTGTTTGTATTACTTTGCTCAAGGAACTAAAGATGGAAAAATAATTAATGCTTCAGGTTGAAGGCCTGGAGGGAGAGGCAGCATCAGTTACCCCCGACTGTCTGCCTGACCCTAACCAAGGGGATTGTTAGCCATGCTGGGTACATGGACCGAACCCGCCGTGAGAGGTCTCTCCGTGGGTGCTACTTGGAGCAGGAGGACGCTTGGGTGCTAGGGGGGCTCTGGCTGTAAATCCCTTGCCTCTAGGTCATGCACAAGAGGCCGACGTGACTGGGGATTGGATCTCAAGGCCCGCATACTAGTCTACGGGCATAAACTTGGATTAGTAATCCATATGAGGATTGTTGGAATTGCCTTCGGGCAGATTATGGATTGCCTTCGGGCGGATTATGGAATAGCCTATGGGCCGGATTATTATGATGTATTCCAAAGACTGATAAATAATATCAAATGTTGAAAAGGAACTTGCTTGACATTGTTTTTCTATGTCGGTGCTTAAGTTACATGAAGGTACTAGAGACTAATTGGCTAATTAAGGATACTGTTTTTGCATGTCAAACTAAATGTGGTAGGTAATTAGATAACTAAAGAAATCCCAAGGAAAGTACGGTGGATGTGGCCATGGGTCCGACCTACAGAAGGGTGGTCCCGATTGGCCGAGAACTTTTCTCGAAGGAAATTGATAGCAAGGGGTAGGACATACAGGGTATGCCAAGACACTCAATGCAGTTCGTAAGAGCTATTACGGGCCATTATTGAAAAGGGATGTATTAAAGTATGTAACTTTGTGCTTGACTTGTCAAAGAGTCAAGGCAAAAAGGATCAAGATGCTTGGAGAGTTACAACCCTTGGACATTCCGTAAATGAAATGGGAATCAATAAGTATGGACTTTGTTGTTAGATTACCTACTACTGGTGGTAGTGGATATAATTCCATAATGGTAGTGGTTGATAGATTACAAAAGTTGCACACTTGATCCCGATCAAAACAACTTATAAGTCATCTGACATTGCGCGAGTATTTATCAAAGAAGTATTTAGGTTACATGGATTGTCAAAGAGCATAATTAGTGACCGAGAATCTAGGTTCACCTCTAATTTTTGGACTTGCCTATTCCAAGAAATTGGAACGCAACTATGCTTCAATACTATTTATCATCCTCAAATTGAAGGCCATACTAAGAGGGTGAACCAGACCATTGAAGATATTCTAAGGTCTTATTCTGGCAAAGAACCGAGACAGTGGATTAAACACCTACCTTTGGTGGAGTTTTCTTATAACATTACCTTTCAACAAATAATCAAGATGTCGCCATTTCAAGACTTGTATGGGCAAGAATGTTGTACACCTCTAAACTTATGAGATCCCACTCTCAAGGTAGAGGCTTCTAAGGCAATGCTTGAAGAGATGGACCAATAAATCCAATTGATCCGACATGACATTCAAGCTGCTGAAGATCAACAAAAGTCATATGCAGATATTGAAAGATCGATAAGAACATTCAAGGAAGGTGATATGGTGTTTTTAAGGGTAAGGCCCAAAAAGAGCTCATTATCGTTGGAGAAATACAAAAATTTTAGTCCAAGGTACTGTGGACTATATGAAGTAATCAAAGTAATGGGAAGGCAAGCCTACAAGCTCAAATTGACACTTCATCTCAAGATTTACAAATGTATTTCATATAAGTCTACTGAAAGCTTGTGTACCAAACCTCGATCATGTGCTTAATGATGAACAATAGTCATGCTTGCCCAAGGAATTCTGGAAATGCAACCCACAAAGATTCTAGATACAAGGGCGAAACCTCTAAGAAGCCGAATCCTAAAAGAACACCTAGTACAATGGAAGGATTATCCTGACGAGGATGCCACTTGGATCGATGAGGCAACCCTTATAAAAGAATACCCCCAAATTTTCTCGAGATGAGGACATCTTGATTTCTCTAAGGAGGGAAGAATGTAATGTTTCCATTACTTATTTTATTTTAATAAACAATGTGCATATACATTTTGAAAAGTGATTTATGTTAAAAATAAAATGATAAAGATTGCAATTTAAAGATATTTGATGAGGTATTATATGCCAGTTCATCGAGGGAAGGCTTGGGAAACCCTCCCAAGACAAGATGATTAAAACTATGTTTATAGTATAGAACAACAAAAAGAACTTGCCTAGTTGATAGTCACTTGGTAGTTAAGTGCACTTGGGTGATGACACTGCTAGGATGGGTGATCTCTCGGGAAGCTTTTCCTACAACTAGAGGGAGCTTCTCATGCATAGCCAATGATGCTAATAACAAAGCCTTCATAGCCTATTGGTAAGTATGCCGAGGCCAAGATGTCAATGTCCAAGCTTTGGTTGCCACCTTAGTCGTGAGCATTGGAGTGATTGTAACGTGCCTGCCTACCGGCTGTCCAAGCATGTTTTAGTGGTTCATCGAGAAGCGACTCTAGGCATGCCCAGCACTCCCATGGAGTGTTTTGGGATTTATCACCTAGGATTTTTCAAGTCCGCCTCGCAACGGAATATTCACGGCCAACCCACTAGGATCGACTCAATTTGGGTTCCTAGGGTCAAGGTCTCCTGGCAGCAGGCTAGCATCGGGTTTTGGACATCCTACTTTACGCAAAGATACCCAGTCCGAAGCAGATCCATACCGTACTTGGTCCAAAGAGAATGGGAAATGAGAGGGATGTACCACTCAACCTCTCTGCTTGTAGGGCATAGTCCCATTCCGGTCCCCTAAAACGGCATGAATTGGGTTCTAACTTAACAATACCTAAAGTCACCCGATGATAAATCCTTGTGAGAAGCCTCCTACTTCTCTAGGATCACCCAGCCGTAGGACGGACCCGTCGATGATTCTGTCCACCTGTTTTCCTTAATAGCTTTAGTTTTCTAATTACATCCTACCACATTTATGTACAACATTTAAAATCAGCTTCATTAATTAAGCCTTTTAGGGCACAGAGTTCGTTTGCGTAATTTACAATACATACACAAAAACAAAACACTTGTCTTCAAGTTAATCTTTGTCTCCTACCCATACAGGAGAATTATGTATCCCTTCTGTCCAACATAAGTACTTGGTCCAAATCTCATGGCATGAAAATTTCCATCCTTTATCTAGAATAGATTTTCCAATGCCTTCAAACGTTGGGCTCACAGGAGTCTACAACTTTGTTTCGGACTCGGAAAGGGGTATCGAGAGCTCCACTGGCCCCAAGCAACCTAGGAGTGAGACACACTTTCCATGATTGGCCTTTTCACCACTCGACCTTCGGTCCGTGAATCGAGCAGTACCCTATTTGGGTAATCCATGGTGCGATCTTGGAGATGATCCACCTTGCAAATATCCTTCTTAATTAATCAATTAAGAATCAAGCATAATCAAGGCAATCAGCCCTAATATCATCTTCTAGGAAAACATCGCTTTATTTCCATGGCAACTTGTCATTACAGACCCATGCCATGCATTTTTCCATCATCATAAGCCTTGGAATATTTATCCAAATCACAATGCAACAATCAATTAATTGGAAGAAAAACATTTAGGGTGTTATTCAATCAACCAACAAAACTAATTGTACTTTTCCCAAACAATACATGAATAGATGCGATAATAATTCTATCACATATTGACTCTCCCCTTTGGGATCAAAGAGTGATTCTACGCAAAATTTACATAATAATTGCATTCACAATTTTTAATATCATGATTATGCCATTCGTAACCCTTGACCGATTCCTCCTTGTAATTGCTCTATCAACGAATAAGCCATACACAACTAAGTGTAATTAACTTCCCTTGATACATGCATTTTGCAAATTCCATCTTTCAAATATATGAGAAGAGACCTATCTCTTCCCATGACCTATTCTCATCCATCATAGTATGGAGCATAATGTGTCTCATGCAAGAATCAAAACAAACATCTATCAATTTGAAAATACATTACTTACGACCAGGACCGCAATTGGATTGACATTGATGCCTTCACCCGAAGCTTCATTGTTGGTTGAAAGATTGCCATCCACACATGAAATCCTTTGCTTGGAGGCCATCGTCCCCAAGTAGACTCAAGAGATTAAGAGGGCAGAATATATTCGAGATGGGAGAGGGTAAGAGAAGATGGTTAAGATGGTTAAGTCGAGGATTGAGATAGAGGGAATTTGGGCAGCCTCTTAGGGTAACTCTTCTCTCTCTCTCTTTCTCTCTCTCTCACAATATCTTGGAGGGGTTATCCTCATCTCTACCTCTCTCTCACAGCCTTTTGGGGTCTCCTTACGCTCTCTTGTGCCTCCCCATGCCTCATATTTATAATGAATTAGAGAGGAGGGGATAAGGCTGAGAATAAGAGTGGAGGGGCTCTTGGAAGACTCAGTGATCTGATGCTCAGATCATAAATCTGATGGTTGCATTGGCTCCAAATAGGGGGTAAAACCCTAAGACACTTGGTTAGAAAGCTCTCAGTTCACTCCTTTTCTTTGTTCGAAGTGTTGTCTACTGCCCTGTAGACTGCGATCGCGGTGCACGCGATTTTGCTAGTCACTTTTCTTTATTTTTCTTTTTATAAAATCTCCAAAACTAACTAAAACATAACTTATCTTTTCCTTTAAATGACTTTCAGTTCTATCTTTTTAGGATAATATCTAAAATATACTAGTTTTTTTGTCTAAAAAATCTAATATCTTTGGACAATCCAAACTATACACCTTAATACTAGTGATTAATAAGGCTCATAAGTCTCGATCACATTGTAACTTTCGTGAAGGGTGGCTACGATCCTTGACAATCCGAGAAAAATATTAGATTTATGACTCGATTTTTTTAAATAAAATATTTTTAATTAAATAAAAATTATTAGCTATTAATGTTAGTTAGTTTTTACCTTAGTTAGTCATTGCTTAGTAAATTTACTAACTTATTAACTGACTAACTAACTTTTGAACTAACTGTCTAACTTTTATTACGTGGAAATATTATAGTGACACCCACTCGATGACGCAACGCACGGTGCTCACTCATATATTCGTAAATTTTTATCTTCACGATACAAAAAATGGAGCCCTCTCTCTGATGTCATCGATGATATCATCGAAGACACTAAATGTGAGCGTTCTCTCTTTATCATTGATGATGTCATAAAAAAGCTAAAAAGCAAGTGTTTTCTCTTTTCTCCCCCCGATTACTATATAAACAGGGGTAGAGTGTCACATCAAAGAATAACCCATGCAGAAGTCTCTCTGTTATTGATGTGAGGAAGCTCTATTGCAATCAGTCAAGCCTCTCTCTCTCCACACCTACACGGAAGCGTTGCTGCTTAAATCTATCAAGCTTCTTCCATGGCTCCCAAGAGAGGTCAAGATGCTGATGATGAAGGTCATGGTCAGAGAGCTCCCTATCGTGAGGAAGTAGTCACTACTGAGGGAACTCAACATGAAGTTGAAGCGCAAACGGAAGTTATCCCTGAATCCATTCAACTCGAAGGACCGGTTATTCCACAACAAACCAAGGTTGCGATCATAACTCATAATCACGATGGATGGCCAAACGGAGATAATCAGGAAAGGATTACCATTTTACACCTACACACAAGTACTGCTGCTCAAATCTATCATGCTTCTTCCATGGCTCCCAAGAGACGTCGAGATGCTGATGGAGGTCATGCTTGGAGAGCTCCCCATCGTGAGGAAGTATCACTGCTACTGAGGGAACTCAACACAAAACTGAAGCATAAGCAAAAATTACCCCCAAATCCATTCAACCCAAAGGACCGATTATTCCACAACAAATTGAGATTGTGATCATAACTCATAATCACGATGGATGGCCAAATGGAGATAATCAGGAAAGGATTATTATTTTTTGTTATTGCTTTTTTTGCATCTTACGATAAAATGAGGGATAAGTTAGTAATGTTAGAAAAACCCATAGGATAAGTGTGTTACATAGATTACATTAGTTAGAATAAACTTAAACATACAAAAACATGTTAGTATTATCAATTGCTTTTTACAAAAATACGTTAGTATTATCAATTAATTTTTAGAGAAGAACACAGGAATTGATGAGGGGGATATATCCTATGCATCGCATAGAATGAGAAGTGTATTAAAAATGTTTTATAGTTATCATGCTTCTTCCATGGCTCCTAAGAGACATCGAGATACTAAGAGAGGTCATGCTTGGAGAGCTCCCCATCGCGATGAAGTATCACTGTTGTGAGGGAACTCAACACAAAACTGAAGCACAAGCAGAAATTACCCCTGAATCCATTCAACCCGGAGGACAGGTTATTCCACAATAAACCGAGATTGTAATCATAAATCATAATTACGATGGATGGCCAAATGGAGATACTGAAGAAAGGATTACTATTTTATGTTATTGCTTTTTTTGGATCTTACAATAAAATGAGGGATAAGTTAGTAATGTTAGAAAAGTCCATAGGATAAGTGTATTACATAGATTACGATTAGTTAGAATATACTTAAACTTACAAAAACATGTTAGTATTATCAATTACTTTTTACAAAAATACGTTAGTATTATTGATTGATTTTTAGGAAAGAACACGTGAATTGATGAGGGGGATAGATCCTATATGCAGCATACATTGAGAAGTGTGTTAAAAATGTTTTATAGTTATGATTGCTTTTGGATTTATGAACGATGAATTATGTCTCTTATGATTCCATTGTGGTGGTTTAGGAAAGTGAGAGGCTTCGATCCTGACCATCGAACGCTTATGGTTGGGTGGACCCGATAAGCCGAGTAACTTTCCAATCAACACTAGATAGAGATGATTAAATCGTGAATCTCCCAATAAGGGTAGGATCTTGATAGGATTAGTTACCAGGTTTAACACCATTTTAGGGGGCCAGAGCTGAGACTTTAAGTTATGGATAGGGGGATCAAGTTACACTCTCCCTCATCTCTCACTCTGGGTCCTAGGTTCCTATGGGGGCCAGAGCTAAGATTTTATGTTCAATTAAGTCCTATGTTTCCCACGGGGAGACTGGATGGTGATGTGCATGGATATGAATTTCGGTCGACTACTAAGAGGACTCCTCTAGGTCTGTTGGAGGAGGCACCTCACAGAAGGCTTCCATACTCACACTTCTACACTTGGACTTTCACACTAGGGCTTCCATACTGATACTTTCACACTAGGACTTCCACACTCACACCTTTGCACTTGCACTTCTACACTCTCACTTTCACACTTGCACTTTGGCACTAGGACTTCCACACTCACACTTTTGCACTCGGACTTCCCCCCTTGCACTTCCATGATGCTAGGAGTTCTACACTCATAACTCTGTACTATGATTTCCACACTCACATTTTCACACTTGCATTTTGACAATTGCACTTCTACACTTGGGCTTTCACACTTGTACTTATGCACTAGGACTTCCATGGTTGCACTTTCACACTAGGTCTTCTATACTTGTACTTCCACATTAGGACTTTCATGCTTGCACTTCCATACTCTCGCTTTTGTACTAGAATTCCATACTTGCACTTCTAGACTCAGTCTTCCACACTTACACTTTCACATTTGCACTTCCACACTAGGACTTTTGCATTATCCTTGCTTCTAGATTTTCCACTTTTTGAAATTAGTTCTTTGCATTGATTAAGGTTCAAGTGGAAACATTGAAATTTGGGTGTCTATAATTCTTTGTGGCATTTGTTTGCACATGGCTACCTTGTTTTTAGGAAGGATATAAGCTTAATTTTAGATAGAACGCTTATATGCTTTTTAAATCAAACTTTATCCAAGTGATATGAGAACTTGTATGCTGTGAAGTTAAAATACTAAAAGATACAACATAGTAACTTGAAAGCTCAACATGAAGTTTGTAACTGCCCAAACAACCAAAGAAGCTTTCAATTGCATCCCGCCCCCCATAGCCCAAACCCTCAATACACATAGAACTCCAAGGCCTAGGCTAAAACTGAAGATTGATTTTGTTGTATGAACTTGTGAAATGGTAAGATGATCCCCTCTCCTTTCGAAAAGTGGCGCCCTAGAACTACATGAATCACTGCTACATCAACATTTGACTATTCTCCCATAACTAGCTCAATTCTCAAGGCCACACCTCTTAAGGAGCTCATTGATCACTTAGTTGTAGGAGCTCACATGGACCAAACATTTTTGACTAGGATGGGCAATACACCTACCCAATGAGACCAAGCCAAGTGCCCTTAATGGGCACTTGGTTAATGGTACTTGGCTCGATCTCATTGGGCACATGTATTGCCCATTAAGGGCACTTGGCTTGATCTTGTTGGGTAGGTGTATTACTCATTAAGGGAACTTGGATCGATCTCATTTGGAAAGTATACTTTTAAGTCCCTTAATGGGAAAAGAACTCGATAAGTATTGCATTGAAGATGATCCATTTAGCTTCATTGAGCAATTTGAGCAAGTTTGTGAGGCCAATAGCCTTACAGGAGATGCCAAGCAGGCTCAAGCCTTTGGGCTTTAAATGGGTGAAAAGGTTCATTGGATTTGATGTGGCTAAGAAGTATTCTTTTGCAAACTTGAAGATTCTTTTCATCAAAAGATTCACAAAGGCTAGCTATGGGGACAATCTCATTGTCCAGTCTCAATGGATATGAAACAATAGGAAAAAGAAAGTATGTGGGATTATGTGTTTGAACTACAAGGGTACATATATATAAATACACCTCACTTGGAGAGAAACTAGACACCAAAATAGTCATGAAGGCTTTCAAGGGAATCCATGATGAAAATATCTAGGAGGCTCTCACTAGCAGTTTTGTGCTAGACATGTGGGGTTCACTCATAGTAAAGAAGACATATCACCTATGTGTAAGGACTTCTAAAAAAACCCCCTATTTATGAAGCTTGTAAGACTAATATATCCCCCTATTTAAGCTTATAAGATATATACATGTATGACTTTTTATGTATCCCCTTTCTTAAATGTAAGTCTTCATAGAACATATACTAACTTTCTTTTTAAAAGTTGGAATTATCCTAAGCAATTAAAAGTATCAAAATGGTCATATCACAAAGTGATTTATGTAGTGGCACTTGGATACCATCGAAGTGTTTTGCAATGTTTTTGAGTGCCCGTGCTCCCTTACCACATGAGGAGATAGAGTAGGGGAATCAAACCCCTTTATACTTAAAGTGACTACACCAAGTGGACACCAAGCTCTCTTTGGAAGAAGGGGAGTTGAATCTCTCTATCAAAACCATGGGAGAGTGCTAACTCCCCCCCTCCCACACTATGATTAATTCAATAACCCTACTTGTTAAGGTCTCTTGTATGCCATGGAGAAACCAATCTATGGAGAGAGGTGATCAAATGCATCCCCCCTTCTTTTTTCCCTCTATCCCCTCCTTAAATTTAAGTTCAATATAGGAAATTAAGAGGGGTCTACCTCTAATGTATACACTTAAGTGTTCCCTTCCAAAAATCCCCCTTCCTTACACTCACGTGATACCATAAAAAAACATCTATAGTGAATCCCCCTAGGGTGCTAGATTACACAAATCTCAATGGAGTCTTAGATGAGGCAATCTGCATAGAGGATCTTCATGAGGAGAGGCTAGAGTCTGAATCCCAATCGAGTTGAGGAAAAATTGAGATAGTCAACCTTCAAACTTAGAACCTAATGGTTGACATTATGAAACAACAAGAAGAGCTTTTGAGAACGATTGAATTATTCAAGCAAACATGTATCCACATGTAGAGCCCCTAGGTGGCTCCGATACTTTGCACCATATCCAAATAGATGCTTCACATGTCTAAGACCAGTTATAGATATGATTGCTCCCCTAGAGCAAAGACCTACTATGCCTAGTGTTGACACAAACTCATTTGGCATTCCACGGACTCCAAGCCCACCAATCATAACCCATACACCTAGTGATACCCTAGTTCACCATGTTGAAGAGCTCCTCGAGGATGGAGATAATACAAAAGTGTAAATTTATTATGATAATGAGGAAGGAAATGCAATGCTCATGGACAATAGACGAGTATTGATCATGTTGTTAGGGGGAGCGAAAGGGCAAGTCATGATGTACCCTCAAAAGACTCTTGCCTATTAGACTTGTGGCCAATATCGGTCATATCTCCATCTAATGCCCTCAGAAACAAGAACAATCAAAGGGGAACGATGTTGAATAAATGTGTCTTTGAATGTGGCATTTCCCACATGTATCCCTTGCCCAAAGTGGAAAGCTAGTATCAGCAAAGCCATAGTACCCATTGTGCCCTTGAGTCTCTTTGTGGTTGAGATGCTAAAGGTTGAGGATGTGACCCCCATTCCAACCCATTCCATTACTAGAGCATAAGAAAGCAAGGTGGAGTCAATATCCTTGGCCAATCTTTGGTAATTACATCTATCATTGGAAAGAAGAATGCAAAGAAGAAGGCTCAGTGTGCTGCTCTCATGCTTTAGACTGATAGAGCAACCTTAGTCCTTGTAGTCTCTTTAAGTGCTATGCAAGCTACATCTACACTACATACTGAAACGGTTGCCTCAACCAAATTAGGTGAATACCCAAACCCTAAACATCAATTAATAATGATTAGTACGGCAAGAATTGGGTGGAAGAAGGTCAAGCTAAAATTAGGTTTGAAGAAGCCAATAAAATTTGTAGCCACATAGTGGGTATAGCACAGTTTCCTTGTCTCACTGATTGGCTCTAACACTTTTTAAAGATCAACAACTAAATTTGGAGTCCAACTGTAGGCTCAAGGCTAGTCGAGAAAGCTCCAATATCAAGAAATAGACCCAAGACTTTTAGTTGCATTGTCCTCTATGAGTATATCAATATCCTTGGGTATGCCCTTTAAAGGCCATCCTGCCATTTGGAAAACTTTCATGACCTAGATTGATGGAAATGATGAGACCATTGATGGTTTCTACAAAATTGATAGGATGGAGATGATGTTATATAGAAACTCTATGCTTTAAATTTGACTTATCTCTCTCCAGTTTAAGTTCAAGAAATTCTTTATGGATAGAAGGGTGGGATAATCTTGGTGCGCAGATCGGACGCAGATAGCTCACGTGGTGAATCCCGGAAGGTCCCCAAGAACAAAGTACTCTACTTTTTAGCACAAAAACCCATGTAAAAGCAAGCACGACAAGAGGCAAGAGACAAATTGGGTTCAATCTCCCCCATGCCTTGTGTGAGCGCTTCACAAAGCATGTATTTAATGTATATTTCCAATCTTTATGCTCAAAAATAGCCCAATTACAAAAATATGACAAGCTTTTAGCTTTTGAGTTTGCTTTCTACCAAAAATAGGAAAATAAAGCTAATGGACGGTGCCCATAGAGTTTGGCACGCCCAATCTCAATGTCCAAATAGAAATGACATATCCAGGCGCGTAAGCGCATACAAAATAATAATAAATAATCAATGTCTCTATAGACATAACAAAATATAGGCGTGGCGCCTATCAAAATATAGTCCAAAGGTCGAAAACCCGCTAGACTCCAATGCTTTCCTCCGCCACTGCTGCTATCTCTACACATCAACTGAAGCATTCACAATCGTTAGTAAAATAACACAATTAAACCGACAAAAGTGAATACCTAGCAGTCTTCAGCTACATAAATAAATCAACTGGTTAGAAATAAATCCTAACCTTAATTTATTACGAGTGCGCACTCTAAACTCATAAACGTTTATTAATTTAATATGCATTTTGCGGAATCACCCGCTATGGAATCACCCATGTACACACTAAATTAATGAAACGCCCGAAAAGGACAGGCGTCCCCATCAACTTCTCGCACAAAGAATCCTCTTTGCGTATGAGCCCCGGTCATCTAAGTTTACGGAATCCACCGTAAAACCTCACGGAATCCACCGTGGAATATGCCTCCTGGCATCATACCCCCGGGGTGGGATAGCAATTGACCTCAATTGCTATTAGCTCAATGTGGAGCTAACAGAGTGGGGAAAGCATTTAGGTCTCTAGCGTGCATCCATTGTGCTTCCTCTACAGGATGGTTCTTAAATTTTACTAGATATCTAGAATACCTTCGGCCAGTTCTAGTGGTCATGTAGTCAGTGTCTATAATGGCTTCTGGTTCAAGTATTTCAGTCTCTTCTTCTAGTAAAGGTGGGTTTTCATAGACAGGGTGTATAGGTAATTGGCCTTTAAATGGTCTCAATAAACTAATATGAAATGTATTATGAATTTTCCAATGGGATGGCAGTTCTAGCTTGAATGCATTATCATTAATCTTGTGAATGATTCTAAATGGTCCGTAGAATCTAGGAGCTAATTTGACAACTGGATGTCTATCTACACTTTGCAGTCTACGCTTTTCTATTCTAAGCCAAACATAATCATCAACTTTGAAATTCATGGCTTGTCTTTTCTTGTTGGCTTGTTTGGTATATGATTGTTGGGCTTTAGCAATCATATCCTTTACTTCATCAAAAATAGTGTTATGCATAACAGCAATATCATCGGCACTTTGTATTTTATTAGACAAAGAGGCAACAGGTGTAGATAATCTATATCCATAAATAACTTCAAAAGGTGCTTTCTTTGTAGATGTGTGCGGTGTATTGTTATATGCAAACTGTAATAAATGTAAATGAGTATCCCATGTCTGAGGTTTAGAAATAGTGTATGCACGTAAAAGATCTAGAATGGTGCTATTTGTGGCTTCTGTTTGTCCATTTGTTTCTGGATGAAATGCAGATGAGAAATCAATCTTTGTGCCTAGATTTGCAAACAGTGTAATCCAAAAATTATTACAAAATCTAGAATCTCTATCTGAAATAATCACTTTCGGCAATCCATGGTTAGTAAAAAACAGTTTTAAAAAATAACTGTGCTGCTTGTGATGCTGTTAAAGTTTTCTTACATGCAATGAAATATGCTTGCTTACTAAATCTATCTACAATTGTCCAAATCATGTCATGATTAGATTTAGTATTTGGTAAGCCAGTAATGAAATCCATAGATATATGTTCCCAAGGTTTAGATGGAATAGATAAAGGTATTAATAACCCATACTGTTTACCATGATGTCTCTTTATTCTTTGACAAATCAAACATTTAGAGACAAAATTAGATACATCTGCATCCATATGCGGCCAATAAAAATCTTCAGTTAACATGCGTAATGTAGAAATGATACCTCTATGACCTTGATATGGGGGACAATGAATTTCATTCAAAACAAAAGATCGGAATGGAATAGTAACACACAGTCTCTTTTCAAAGAACATGAATCCATCATTATATGACAATGAATCAACAGGAATGAAATTATTTTGAACTAATTTTTGCCAATCAGAATGAAAAGTAATATCGTGGTGATATGTGTCTTTCATAGCAATCAAAGAATCAAAAGATATGATAGAAATGTTGTGAATTGCAGGTCTTCTACTTAATGCATCAGCAACTACATTTTCTTTTCCAGGTTGGTATTGAATGATAGGATGGAAACTTTGAATGAATGAAGCCCATTTGATATGACGGTCAGAAATTTGGGGTTGGCTAAGTAGATGTCTAATGCTTTGCTGGTCGGTCTTTATCATGAATTCTGAACCCATTAAATAATGCTTCCATTGTTTTAATGCTTGGACAACTGCTAAGAGTTCCTTGTCATAAGTGGAATATTTGAGCTCAGAGGGTTTCAGTTTAGAACTAGAATATGCTATTGGATGGTTGTCTTGCATTAATACGGCTCCTATTCCTGATCCACTAGCATCGGTCACAACTAAAAAGAATGGTCTGTTAAAATCAGGTAATTGTAGAACATGGGCATTGGTTAATGCACGTTTGAGTAAGTCAAAGGATTTGTGCTGATTTTCAGTCCATTGATAAACAATGCCTTTCTTAAGAAGTTTGGTCAGTGGTAAAGCAAGTAATGAGAAATTACGTACAAACTTCCTATAGAAACTAGCAAGACCAAGGAATGAGCGTAATTCATGTACATTTTTAGGAACAGGCCAATGCAATATTGCATCAATTTTCTTAGGATCAACTTTTATTCCTTCTTTTGATACAATATGACCTAGATATTCTATTTCTGTCTTAAAGAATTCACTCTTGTCAGGATTTGCAAACAATTGATTTTCTTCCAGTAATTGAAAAACTAATGATAAATGCTCATAATGCTCTTTTTCACTTTGAATGAACACTAAAATATCATCAAAGAAAACAATCACACAATATTGATATTTTAGAAAAATACGGTTCATCATTCTACTGAAAGTAGCAGGTGCATTAGTTAATCCGAATGGCATGACTAAGAATTCGTAATGGCCAAACTGTGTCCTGAATGCAGTCTTAAATATGTCGGATCTATCTAACCTCACCTGATGATATCCAGACTTAAGGTCAATTTTACTAAATATAGAAGATCCTTGCAGTTTGTCCATAAGGTCATCAACTCTAGGTATAGGATACCTATTCTTTACAGTGATCTTGTTTAATGCTCGGTAGTCAATACACATCCGATAAGTATTATTCTTTTTCTTGACTAAGAGCACAGGTGCACCGAATGGAGAACTGCTAGGTCGAATTAAGCCTCTATTTAGTAATTCTTCAACTTGACTCTGGATTTCTTTTTGCTCTATTTGATTGTGCCTATATGGGGCTTTGCAAGGTGGTTGTGTGCCAGGTATTAGGTCAATCTTATGGTCTTCTGGACATGATGGAGGTAAACCTGGTGGTAAGTCTTCTGCAAAACAATCCTTAAAATATGCAAGAAATTCCTTATGCCTAGGGTGCATATGATTTTCTTTTGCGTGTAATTCATTCACCCAAATGAGATATGATTTAGTATTCTTGCGTAGTGCACGTTTTGCTTGAGTATGCGAAAGCAGTGGAAACATATGGGATGCATGCATACCAAATAATGTAATAGATTTTCCTTGAAAATTAATATTCATTGTGTGTGTGGAATAATCTATATTGGGATTATGTTGGTGTCTCCATGGCATTTCTAGAATAATGTCACTTGACTGTAATGGGACAACTAAGAAATTTCTTCTTTCAATATATGGACCAATTTGAATTTCTAAATCTTGAACTTCTTGTGTGCCATTGTACCTAGTGCCTAAAAATGCAGCTTTTATGCGATAGTGCGTAGGTACTGTATGCAATTTCAATTCCTTTACCAATTTTGCTGAAATAAAGTCATGGGTACTACCGTCATCATGCAATATAATTCTTTCTTTTCCATGCACCATACATTTCATAGTCAACAATGAATGTGAAGTAGGCATACCTGGTAAAGTGTCGGAAGTAGTAGTAGGATCATCTTCATCTTCAGTGAAATCTGGCATATCCTCATGCTCTTCTTCGTCCATAGCTCCAAGGTAGTTGATATGTGCTGATGGCTTCTTTGAATGACAATTTGCTGCGAGATGCCCTGGCTGGTGACACTTGTAGCATACGATGGGCTTGGCTTTGGTCACATTATTTGCAATGGCTGGGAGTCTGGGTATATTTGGATTTGCTTGTGAAATAGGCTTAGGATTTGGATTGACAGTAGATGGTAATGCAGGTGGTTTAGGCCGATTCTTGCGGAAAGATGGTGATGAAAAACGACCTGGATTAAACCTTCTGAAATTGGAATTGAATTGTTTAGATCCATAATTACCGTTTACTTGGAATGGCTGTGGTCGTCGATCTCTTCCGCGTAACTTATCTTCAGTGTCGTGAGCTAAGGAGATGGCGTCTTCAAGGGTAGCAGGCTTGAACATGTTCACTTCAGCGTAGTAATGTCCAAGAAGTCCAGACATGTACTTCCGCTTATGTGTCGTCTCTGGTACGTCTTCAAGCATGCGTAGCTGTAAGAGTGCATTCCAAAATCGCTCTGTATACTGTGGAATAGGCTCACGATCGCGCTGTTGAAGTAAATCCCATTGTTTGATTGCCTTCTCATGAAATTGCGGTGGAAGGAAATTTTGCATGAACTTCTTCTTAAAATCTTCCCATGTAGCAGGACATTCTATACTCTTGCGGACTACAGTCCACCAAAGTGATGCTCTGTCTATCAGATGATTAGTAACACACTTGATTTTATCTTTCTCGGGATAATTTTCTTCATGGAAATAGTCATCAAACTGGCTAATGAATGATAAAACAGTCTTTCCTTCTCTTATGCCATTGAAAGTGCGAAACTTGAAACTTCGTTTACTTATCTTGGATTCCTTGCAAATGGTTTGTGCTTCAAGAGTGGCGTCGATGGTACGGCGAATCAAATCTTCAGCTTGAGGTTCTTCTTTATCAGTGGACGCTCCTTGTAGCTTTGTCAATTGCGCTTGCAAGGCTTGCCTAGCTCTTCGGTTTTCTTCCAATTGCAGCATGATAAGATCCAGCTTTTGTTCCATGGTAGGCTCGGGTAGATCGTCTTTAGCCATAGGATCATCCATATGCGGGGTAGTCATCCTGTAAAACTCAACAAACCTTTCTCACTCAAAATCAGTTAGCGGGATGAGCGTAGCTCAAATTTGGGGTTACAAGGCTATGTATTTTTGGGTATTTTCTTCTTCAATTTTCAGAAATTCTGCAATATTTCTGTCTCCGTTTGTTGAAAGTAAGTACTTCAACGAACTTGTAGATAGGTAGAACAGCTTGCTGCGAACAACTTTCCAGTTCAGAGTTTTTGCATACGAACAAGTCTTCTATGAGTTTTAAGCACTAGTTAGTTCTGATTTAGTCTGACTTGCAGAGTTGCAGACTTAACAGACTTGCAGGGTTGTGGACTTGCGGGACTTAGGCCGACTTGCAGAACTTGCAGTACTTGATTCCAAGTGACTTACTGAACTTGACTTCTGGTGCGCAGGACCCGGAGTTACTGACTTTGTTTGGCCAGTGTGACTTGCAGAGGATTGTGTGACTTGAAGGAAGCTTAGTGGTTTAAGCTTTAACTTAAAGATTTAGAGGGAGTAATGGGGAAGAATCAGGCCGCCGTTTTTTCATGAAGGGGGGGGGGGCGTTTTTCCCACGCGGAATTTTTGGGCTTCTCCTCTTGCAAGTCGACTTGATGATTTGAAGCTTTATAAGCTTCTTAAGCTTAAGATTAAGCTTTAAGGTCATACTAAACTTGATTATGAAGAAATCTTATCTCTGTTTGCAACGACTTGATGAAGAACATGTATGAGTGGTCCTCCGCCGACAAAGATTGGTCCTTCGCGATCTGACAGTGGAAACAGGGGTTCTTGATCGCCAGAAGTCTGCCTGTATCGACGGTTCGCGACGAGATTGACTGTAGAGGCTGTTTGTTCCTGGAGCTCCGCCTTCGCCCGAGATTGGTAGCGATTGGAAGCTTTTGATCTCTGCTCCGCTCTGATACCACTGGTGCGCAGATCGGACGCAGATAGCTCACGTGGTGAATCCCGGAAGGTCCCCAATAACAAAGTACTCTACTTTTTAGCACAAAAACCCATGTAAAAGCAAGCACGACAAGAGGCAAGAGACAAATTGGGTTCAATCTCCCCCATGCCTTGTGTGAGCGCTTCACAAAGCATGTATTTAATGTATATTTCCAATCTTTATGCTCAAAAATAACCCAATTACAAAAATATGACAAGCTTTTAGCTTTTGAGTTTGCTTTCTACCAAAAATAGGAAAATAAAGCTAATGGACGGTGCCCATAGAGTTTGGCACGCCCAATCTCAATGTCCAAATAGAAATGACATATCCAGGCGCATAAGCGCATACAAAATAATAATAAATAATCAATGTCTCTATAGACATAACAAAATATAGGCGTGGCGCCTATCAAAATATAGTCCAAAGGTCGAAAATCCGCTAGACTCCAATGCTTTCCTCCGCCACTGCTGCTATCTCTACACATCAACTGAAGCATTCACAATCGTTAGTAAAATAACACAATTAAACCGACAAAAGTGAATACCTAGCAGTCTTCAGCTACATAAATAAATCAACTGGTTAGAAATAAATCCTAACCTTAATTTATTACGAGTGCGCACTCTAAACTCATAAACGTTTATTAATTTAATATGCATTTTGCGGAATCACCCGCTATGGAATCACCCATGTACACACTAAATTAATGAAACGCCCGAAAAGGACAGGCGTCCCCATCAACTTCTCGCACAAAGAATCCTCTTTGCGTATGAGCCCCGGTCATCTAAGTTTACGGAATCCACCGTAAAACCTCACGGAATCCACCGTGGAATATGCCTCCTGGCATCAAATCTACTTATCATGGAATAAGTATTTCATTTAGTTTCTCTCGTACTTGCTTGCACACACACTCTTTTTAGACTCTCTCTATAAGTCTTCTTAGAGGTGCTTTCTCATATTTGGTCACTTTATACAAGCTTTCTTTCTCTCTCACTCAGTTTCTCTTGATCATTCTTTGTGTCTCCTTTTCTTAGTTTATTATACATGTGTTTCTCATACAAAATCTAATATTGACAAGATACTCTTTGAACTTGTTATACCATGCAAGAAGGCATTCTTAACAACCCTTTACTGCAAACTCCAACCTCTGGCTAGTGCCAAGGCAATCATGCATCTAATAATTTTCATCCTAAAAACTGGACAAAATGTCTCTTCATAATCTATGCCATATGTTTGAGCATAGCCTTATACCTGCTAACATAACCATTTGTATTATGATTGACTTTGTAAACCCACTTATAGCCAATAGCTTTCTTACCCTTAGGTAGGGGTACCAAATCCCAAGTCTTATTGGCTTCTAATGCGGCCATCTCCTCATCCATTGCTGCATCCCAATGAGCATGACCAACATCATCCTCAAATAAGTGGGCTCAACATCCTCAACTACCTTTACCATATAAGCATAATGGTGAGTTGCATAACCTTCAAAACAAAATATTTTAACAGGGTATCTAACCCTACTAGAACTGCATACCACTAGATAACTAGTAGAGCCTACATTACTATGTGCTCTGTGTACACCTAGTGTCCTGATTGAAGGAATACCAAGCTCATCATCCAAACTCTCTAAACCACTAGAATCTCCATCAAGTCCCCAATGACTAATAGATGCATCATTACCATCCAACACTTTGTTCTTTCCTTTGAATTTGCTTGCAACACTTATAGATCCACCTGAAGATGTGGGGCTACTCCTTAGTCTCCCAAACCAAGGGCTCACTATAGGTGTAGTACCAGATGATGTTTCTGGTCCACTAAGACTCCATGATTCTTGCTTTTCTTTCTGCATATAGCTATCATGATCATTATCATCATCTAATACATCTCTAACAGGTGTATACCACAGCTGCTCATCTCATAAAAAATAACATCCTTGCTCACTTTGAACTCACCTGGACAGGGTTATAACAATGATATCCTTTCTACTCTAATGAGTATCCAATAAAAATACATTTTTTAGCCTTTGGATCAAGCTTCTTCCACAGCTCATCTAGCATATGAATATATGCAACACAGCAAAATACCTTCAACTATCATACATCGGGCTTCTTACTTGTAAAGCATCCTTTTTGGGTCATCCCATGAATTGCAGCTATGGGAGTTCTCTTAATAATATAGGTAATAATATATACGAACAACTTCAGACCAAAAATATTTTGGCATATTCTTTTCAGTCTCAATGCTCGTGCAACTTTTGCAATATGCATATTCTTTCTTTCTGCAACCCCATTTTGCTATGGGATATACTTGCAAGTTAATTTCCTCTTTATCCCATGAGTCCTCAAGAAGCCACTAAACTCATTAGAGAGGTACTCTTCCCCTCCATCTGCTCTCAAGAACTTAACTTTCATGCTTGTTTCTATTTCAATATTTACCTTGAAAGATTTGAAGTGCTCAAATACATCACTCTTTTCCTTCATGAAATATACCTATAGCTTCCTTGAACAGTCATCAATAAATGTGACAAAGTATTTGCTACTACTAAGAGATATATATTCTGTGTAGACCCCCAAACATCTATACGCACTACATCAAGTATATTTCTGCTCACTTCTCTATCATGCAAAAAGGGTTGTCTCGCTTGCTTACCAAACTTGCATGCTTCACACACTTGATGAAATTTTGCAACTCTAAAAGAAGGCAACCCTGTAACCAATCCTTTAGACTACATTAATTTCAGTCCTTGCACAATTTGCATGTCCAATATGTTTGTGCCATATTTCAACATTTGCAACAAGTCTTTTTCTTTTAGCATACATAGCAGTATCGGATGCAGGAATTCCAGCATCTAAAGTGAACATGCGGCCAACTCTACTTCCTTCTGTGACCAACCTGCACTTATCATTAAAGTCTTCTAACGAAACAATCTTTTGCATTGAATTGAACTTGCAAACTTTGCTCTACCATTTGGCCAATAGACACTAGATTCTTTGTGTTTGATGGCACATGTAATACATCTGTTAGACTCTTTGTTTGGTCATCATGCAAGGACAAGGGAACCTTTCCAATGTGTGAAATTGGGTGGCATGAATAATCACCCATCTCCACATAACCTAGATTTTGTAAGTCCTGCATCTCTCCAAACCATTCAACATGACTGGTCATATGTGTAGATGCCTAAATTGACGCACCATACATCATCATGTGTCCCCTTTCTTGTAATCACATTCATCATATGCTGCATACAAATGCTCATTTTTTTCTTTGATCTGTCATGAAGACGATGCATAATTTTCTTCTTGTGCAATTTACCACTGCGAATATCATCCTTCTTAGCATAACAATGGGTTGCAATATGACCTATTTTGCTACAATAATGGAAAATAATAACAGAATTCCATCTCATCTATAACCGTGTTTGGATCCATTGCTCGTCGTTGACTCTCTTGTTCGAACTTTGCCATGATACCACAATCTCTTGTGGAGTGCATTTTGTCGATATGCTCCATGTGAAAATATCGTCCGCGTGACCATGCCACACTATATATTTTGTACTGTACATTGAAACACTTAATTAGTTGTTGCATATAAAATATAGATACTTTTGGACTACATCTCATCACTTTTGGTTTTCTTTTGGACTACTTTTGGACTAAATCCTAAACACCTCGTCACTTTTGGACTACATCCCCTCGAGAAATTTCACTCCTCGGTTGAGACCTCCGCCTCTTCGCGAGACGCTGTGGTCAAAGCTCCGTGTAACCATCGCGTTGACATAAACCGCGCTATCTCCTCCATGCCCTCGGGATATCGAATGGGTCGATGGCGTGTACTATGTCGAAATTTAGATCGTGCTTCTTTCCGATCTTTCCTAGCTTGCTCGTACCTAGCGAGCCACGTCTCCATGGAGGCATGGTGCAACATACAAAAGCGATTCACTTTCTCCTCCATTGAAGCATCCATTCTTTTTTCTACCCCATTTCCAACCACCACATCTTCGGTCAGTTTATCATCGTCCTTTAGCGACCATAGCATACTGTTGTTTGAATCCACCATTGTAGCCATTGTGAAATATGCACTAACGCCTCAAACACCAACCGACCTTTAGCCATGCTACCTTCTGGATGAGCTCGTTGTCGCACAAAGCCTTTTAGGGTTTTCATAAAGCGCTCCAAGAATAACATCCATCGTGTATGGACAGGTCTAGCAATCTCCACTTCATCTATAAGATGCACAAGAAGGTGGATTTGTATCGCGAGCATGCTGGTAGGCAGGTATTTCTCAAAGAGACAGACCGTCTCCACTGCTCCCCAACTTGCGGATTCAATAGAGGACGTCTTAATCTCCTTCAGTGAGATCCATTGCACTAAAGTTAACAACCTGTAAATCGCCCCGTGTATTTTTGGAGTAAGGTATCCTACGATCACGATCGGTAGTACAAACTACCGCAAACGAGAAAGCATTATGAATAATGACTACACTCCAAATAGTAAAATACGTAGGCCACTTACAATCCATTCGTACTACAAACCTAATATATCTTATGCCAATTATGGGATTTTAGCCCTGATAATTGGTTGTCTTTAGAAAACGGGACCCGAGAGAATGCATCATACCCGTTGGAGTGCGGATAGGCTTGACTATTTGCTTCACAATGTGCTCTTCTTTAGTGGAAAAAACCCAAGGAGTGTGAGGTAGTTGCAAGAAACCATCAGCACTCAATTGCGGCCAAAGCGCCTCCATTTTACCTACCTCCTTCAAATCCATTCATGCCTCTACAGTGTCTCTCTTTCCAGTGATGTGGTCCCATAGTAAACTGCCCACGTTCTTGAAAATATGCATGGGATCCAAGTGGTTGATCTGTAAGTGGGTCCGATATAGCAACTCATAGAAAATTGAGAATCGTCACATTCTATTTGGATGTGACTTTGTGTGGACCATTTTCAGCTCGTACCAACTTTGGGCATTCATACGTATTGGAGGTCGTCCAAGAAAACCTTCCCTGAGTTCATGACCCTCTGGAAAGAAAGCGGCGTGCCCTTGAGATACCAATCTTCTTCATGGATTGTTCATGTAGGATTTCAAGAGAGAGAAAGGATGAAGAATAGGCAACTCCCTAGACCAAAGTATCCTCCAAAAGCAAGTGATTTATACCAGAGATTGATTAGAACGGGCAGGAGGAAGAAGAGCAGCACCTCAGCAAGGTTTCCCAAGGCTGAAAATCAGTGCAAAATGCACCAACAGTTTGCTGTCCACGTGGCAGTAATCTCCAGCAACAATGGTAATCATTGTGACCTCTGAAGTAAGGGGAATCAAGAAAGAACCATGATTAATGCTCTTGATGCCCGAG
Source organism: Lygodium microphyllum (assembly GCF_053477565.2). Classification (NCBI taxonomy): domain Eukaryota; kingdom Viridiplantae; phylum Streptophyta; class Polypodiopsida; order Schizaeales; family Lygodiaceae; genus Lygodium; species Lygodium microphyllum. The sequence goes on from NC_141148.1 coordinate 25,628,054, forward strand.
AAGAAAGATCTTGAAGGAATTCCACCATGAAAGCTGTATAAACTTGCAGGAAGCTCCAAGAAAGGAAAAGAGAATCCCTCTCTTTTCAAAGTAACCACAGTTTAACCCTAAACTAAGCTTGGTTAACTCTCCTTTACCCTAGTTACCTCTAGTTTTGCATGAAATTTGATGATGACCTGCAACTTGAGCCATCCTCCATCATATCTGACCTTGGAGATCTCTAGATGTAGCCTCTTACTAACTTAGATGGTCTGCGACACTCCACTAGTCACTATCTTGTCCAATAGTTGTCCGAAATTGATTTTGATAGAGGGAAATAGGACTGAAAATAGAAGGAAAAAAAATGGATCAAAGACCAATGCTGTGATACCACTTGTCAAAGAGAGAACTAGAGAGAGAGAAAGAGGAGAGATAAGGCTACAAAAGAGAGAGAAAGATTGCAAGAAGAGAGAGAAAGAGAGTGACGAGGAGAGAGAAAGAAGCCATAG